>NW_010125197.1:0-33578 GCF_000699245.1 Pterocles gutturalis
CAAAAAAACATTAAAATGGCATTAAATGAAATCAAACAGAAAAGGCTGAAAGTCAAAAAATTTTCCAGCAAAGCTCCATCCAGCTGCCACCCAGCTTGGATCAATGCCTCCATCCCTGCGGACACAGCCCTGGGAATACACCACAATGATGCAAACATAAAAAAAAAAAAGTATCACATATGCATTTCAAAAAAAAAAATTTATTTTTTCAAATGAATACGGTTGGTTTACAATACACCCAAGTTGATGGTATCTAAAGCCAGCAGAGGCCGATGACCGCCGTGTGTACTATACAGTCGTACAGAGGTTACAGATGCCTACGAGAGGGAAGGAACAGTGAAAGAAGTTGACATTTTACTGTGCTGGAAAGAAAGCAACTCTTGCAACAGGTAGAAAATTTTGGCAAGAACAATTTGTCTGGAAAGGGAGAAGGGGCAGAGGACACCGCTTCTGCTCAGCGAGTACGTCTCCAACACACGGCCGCGCGGCTCCCCTCCGCCCGCAGCCTGCAGCCCACCTCCGCAGTACAAAGAGGCACACATGGTCAGGATGGGTAAGTAAAAATAAAGGCTTTTACCAGGTTGGTTGCCATCGTTCTACAATCTATTTGTGCAATGTCTCAAGTCACAGCTCTACTTTATTCTTGTAACAATTCCCTTTTGCTTTGAAACCCCCCAGTACCTTCACGGTGGGAACGTTCCAGCTCCTGCTTGAGCAACGGTAACACCAGAGAGGGGGGAGCAGGTACCAGCGTGTGAGAAGAGCAAGACATACACAGAGGAGGGAATCACAGCCCACCGGAGTGGTTTATTAGAATTTTATTCTGAAAAGGAATCCCAAACAGCACAGGGTTTTTTTTTTTTTCAGTTTAAACATATAAATTTTACGTATTTAATACCATATGCACATTGCTTCCAGCAGTCTCCTAAACAAATACAGCTTGATCACGAGCAATGTTCATGGCACACTCTGTGCCACCCGAGCCACCTTCTCCTGAAGATACTTTAATACCCACATTGGCTCATCACCGAATGCCACCAATTACCGTGAAAGCTTTGAAGCAACGCCTGCGGATAGACAATGTTCTTATCTACGGTCAGACAGCTCCAGGCCACGTAAACAGCCTCGTTGTTCCCCACAAGAAGCAACAACATTATTTATCCACCAGTAGGCTAGCTGGGGAAGCTGAACGGCTTACACCAAGGGAAGGAACAAGAACGTAACAGAGAGGAGGATCTGTACCCTGTGAGCCCAAAGTGTGTCACCAGACCTGTGAGATGCACGTCTGTACACCAGTGTCGGGGTCGTAGGGGCTGGGCAACGAGCCTGTAAAATCAACATTTCAGACCCAAAACTCATTCTGCAACTCTATTGCTGTGCTGAGGTCAGCTTTTGGAACCTGCCTGCGAAACAGACACAAGATGCAACTTTCTAGAAGCAGGTTTTTCTACAGGAAAACAACATTAAGTTGTCTCAAGGCTAGATTCAACACTGAAAACTGCTGAAATGAGATCTCGATGAAGAACAGAAATCAAGTCCAAAGAAAACAAAAAAACTATAGCCACAGGAGGAAAGTGATGTACAAACCCCAGTACCCAAAAAAGGCATTCTTCCTGCAGAGCTGCCAGAAGTCAGAAGACAAACCCCATCTCTAGCAGTCTTCCTCCCACCAAGTTTTTCTGGCGCTCAGTTTTCCTCACCAGTTAAAGAGCACTACTCAAGCTTCCACTTTGCTGGCACACCATCAGGTTCAAAAGCTTGGACAGGTTCTTTAAATTCAGCATTGCTCCAGTGGGGATTACTTTGCTAATGTGTCTGAGTGAACACGAACCGGCAAGGCATGTATTTTCTGTCAAAGAAACTGGTTTTGAGTGTATTTAAGAGATTTGCAAGTGTAAGCATAATGAAAGTTTATTAGTAACTTATTTTAATAGCTAACTTTTGCACACCTGTACTTAAGTGGGTTGTGGACCTATGATTTATGGGCTAGCATAGCCCCGAACTCAACATATAGTCATATTTTTCTGTGTTACTAGATAGTATTACAGTAGGTATTAATTTTCCAACAGCCAAATGTGTTTTAAAGACCTCTACAATTCTCAATGATGGAAAAAAAATGCTTTCATTTCAATAAACTTGCCCTCCAACAGTCTGTTTAGCAACAAATGGATTATCTTAAAAGAAAGCAACAGGTAAACACCATGGGACCGATCCCAATGGCCTTCCTCAGGCAGAGCCGCGATGAGATGTGAGAGCACAAGCTCACGTCGGAGAGGGACTCCCAGCAGAGCTGCATTACTGAAGATGCAAACCTGCAAGAAGGTTTGCACTTCCACAACCTGTTTCATCCTCAGAACACCTAATAGTTAGCTCTCGTAAGGCGACAGGAATCATCATAACATTTTCTAGATAGGGTGAAAACCGAGGCAGAACGGTTACTCGAGGTCAGAGAGGGAACCCATTTCAGAGCCAGTGCTGATACCTGAGCTCCTGGCTGGATAACTCCTCAGTATCTCAAAACTGCATAAAATAGAACCAATTTGAAAAGCTCATCCATTTCCATTTGAAAATACACTTTTTTAGCAGCTTTAAGCCCAAACTAGGATGTAAGAGCAGCACACAGGCTACAACAGCCTTCCCTCTACTAGTACCTCGATACTGGAGAAGGAGGGATGTTTACTCCCCTCGTACCTCTTCGCTAACTCTTTCCGTACCCAAAAGACCACAGGATTTTGTACAGACTTCACAACCCTCAGCTGCTGGCAAACTGGTTCTTGAAGAATTATCTGTGATGTTTAATCCGCACCTCCACGTTCCCACTGAATCAGAGCTCTGCACTGCTCCCTGACATTCACTGGACGACATTCCTCGTGTCCTGACAGCCACCAAACGGGGGTAGGGGGGAGAAGCACTGGAGGGTGTGGAAAGCTGCAGGAGCACAGTAAAGAGTGAAGACATCACCAACAGGCAACATTCAAATAAAAGCAGAATTAATGATTCTCATTAGCTAGAGAAACACACCAAGGTTAAATTTTATTTTAAAAATTGCAAGTCTACCAGGTAGTATGTTTGTTTGATGATATTACTCTCCAGAAACCACTTATTTTAAAAGCTTCTCCTCTCTGGGTAGTTCTAATTGACAAATAATTCAGGGCTCACTTCCATTAAGCAATTCAACACAAAACCAACCCCCATCTGACCAAGGACTTCAAGCTTTAAAAACAGCTCAAGAGAAATACTAACCATACTGCCAATGCAAAGTTTTTCCAGATCTGTTCTTGATCAGAAAAAGGCACATGCTCGCTCTCAACGAGTTCGAGTCCGACACAAAACAGTTCAGGACACCTAAGCTACTGTTGGACATTCCCATCGATTTCCCTGAAGAGCTCGAGCTGCCCACAGCTCGCCTGACATCCACCCAGCTCCTCCCCAATCCTTTATTTCTCCAGACAGTTGCTTACACCACCCTCACATCCAGCCTGAGCTGATTCACCTTCCACACAGCTACAGCATCCTCAACACAGCGAGTTTGTATCAGCAGCGGAGGGAGAGTGATCCTGCGAAAGGAAACTGGGAGGTAGGCAAGAGCTGAGGAAGAGCAGGGAAACTGTAATGCTACAGCAGAATTAACCCTACAACTGCCTGCTGCCATTTGTCTTGGTAGCCAGGCACACTGCAGCGTGAACTGCGTGAAAACCGCGACCAGAAATCTATCACAGCATCCATGTTCTATGGAGGGATCAGATATTGCTCACAAACCCCCTTGGCTCCGTTGTTTCAAATAGCACCAATCTACTGGAACGTGCATCTGTTTTGGACCAAGGAAGGTACCTCCAAGATTTAGAGAGAAAATATAGTTGGATTTAACTGTCCAGGCACTGCCACCTGCTTCCAGCACAGTCCTTTCAGGAGGTGGACAGGCACTCTTAAAAAAAAAAAAAGGGGGGGAAACGCTTTTCCCCCTCATGTATTAGTTTTCGCAGTAGTCACATGTGGTCTTGTTGGGCAAACTTAAACTGTGGATGCAAAGATACAGGTTCACACGGCTCTAGCAGCATGAGATTTTTCAGGATATTCAGCCTTTTCAGTATGAAGACAAGGTTCCTCCTTGCATTTTTTAGAGCTTTCTACTGTTAGTTTAACAGCACAGCCACCACTACCACTCCTCCTCTTCATAAAACATACAGCTGAGTCAGTCCAGCTTTAGGATTAATCCCAGCACGATTTACTCTGAGCAGCATCAATTACCGCAAATCCTCAGTCTCAAACTTTGCCAGGAGGGAGGATGAACTAAAACTGTCCATGGGTACTAGGTTGTTGTTTTTTTTCTTTGTTGTTGTTTTTTCGTTTTGTTTTTTTTTGGTTTTGTTTTTTTTTTTTTAATTTGAAGTATTTCAACAGACTGTTCAGTGCTAGGTTGTTGGTTTTTTTCTTTGTTGTTGTTTTTTCGGTTTTTTTTTTTTTTGTTTTTGTTTTTTTTTTTAATTTGAAGTATTTCAACAGACTGTTCAGTGCTTTATTAGCTCTTATGTAAATCTGATACTTTAAAACATCACGCACCCCCCAGTGAATGCAACGGAAGCATACAGAACATTTCTGCTGTAATTAAACCCATGTGTGCTACCGTTCATCATCACCCAGGCAAGACTTCTAGGAAGAAATCCGTGCCCAACAGAAACCAGCATCAGCAGATGCAAGTCCATTTCATTTCTCTCCATAGAAAGAGGCAGCAACTTCCTTCCAAATCTCAACAGCTTCGGTATTAGCTAAATGTAGATAGAAAATAAACTGGTTGGTAGGCAAGGGAAGAGATGGTGAGTATTGCTGCAAACAAGCTGATGGTGCAAGATTTTTGGCCCTTTTTAATCTAAAAAAATAAAACCGCCTACTACTAAAAGGAACAGAAGACAGTTGTGGCTCAGAATTTAGACTGAAGAAATGCTAAATCCTAGCCTCATTACATTAAGAAATTTGGAATATAAAATAATTTCACATCATTGCAAGCTTAAATACCACCAAAGTGGCATTGGGCACTGTAGTAAGACAAAAAAGTTGGTAACAAACAAGAAACACCAGTTCATTTCTCTAACTTGAATCAGAAGAAATCTATGCAGCAAAAAGATACTTGGTTCCTAGTCTCTGCAGGAAGCAGGAGTGCTGGATGGTGAGTTAAGCTCACAGTGACCCTTTCACAAAGGGGCGTGGGGCAACTCCAAACAGGGGTCTCTGCCCCACCCCGGGACTGTGGACCTTCAATATTTTGTTGATGGCATCCAGGTTCATAGATGCTGAAAAGCTCTGCTTACTCCTAGAAAAAAGCTGGACACAAACACAGTCCTGCAAAGATTCCACTTGCAACTGAAGTGGGAGTTTTGCAGTTAAGCTCCCGATATTCAAGAACATCCTGACTGACGTCAAGTTATTCTACATCTTAAATGCCCAATACTGTATGAAAAGTAATAAAAAGAACACAAAGTCATTTTAGTTTGAAACTTAAAGAAACAAGGTACCAATTAAAGCAGTCTGTCTATCAAGCTGTTTTATTCAGTCTCCCCTCAGACATGATTAGTTAAACTGGCTTTGGAGAAGAAAACCAAAACATTCAGAAACTTCTCCCACCTAAAAATAAGTGTTAAAAGCAACATACAGACCAGACACACAGACCTATGAGCTGCACACAGATTATCAATAAATATACAGAAACACCACAATGAAGGACAATGTTCATCGTAAAAGAAAAGGTCTGATAACGGCTATTAAGACCAATACAAAAATGAAAGTTGTGTGTATTTTTTGCAGGCATGTGCAAGCACATTACAGTGTCATCAAAGCAGAACTTTGCTATTATTATTACTTTATGCAGCATTACAAGGTTACTGAGGTGCAGTGTTTAATAGTCTAGTCTACAGCTTTTCCTGACTGGAGGAACGCTCACCAAACTCACCACGGACCCACACCCCCTCCTGCCATCGCAGCGGGGCAGCATCCCCCGCCCCACGACGCTGTTCCCATCCGGGGCATCAAAACTCCCAGCTCGGAATCTGAAGCCCCGCTGATACGCACATCGCTCCTTTAAACACACAAGCCACACGAGGTCTGCTCGCAGCAGGACTCACCATCTCATAAGCCTTCAGACCGCCTTCAGTTTGCCTCCTCCGTCTTTGGGAGCTTGCTACATCTAAGGGACGACCTCCTTCAGTAGCTGTGGATTCCCTTTCACCACGAACTACATCGCCCCAAGAGTCCCGTGCTGCTGCTTCTCCTGCACCCCCCGCCTCCTACCCCCTCAATGTGAAGAGGTAAATTGCATTGACTAAATCAAACCGACTCTAGCCTACCAGCTGAATTTGGTGATCGCTCCTCAACGCCTCTCCCTCCACATGAAAACACCTTCCTAGTTATTCTTGGTCCTGACTCAGAGAAGCTGATGCTTGAAAGTACCTGAAAGATACCATCAAACACTTGGCATTTTCAATAATTTTTCTTAAATTTTCAGCCACGTACAACTGGAAAATAAAAATCTACAGCACCATCTTCTAAAAAGGCACTTTCTGAGGACTGTCCTGCTTAAAAAAAATAAAAATCACTCCAAGTTCTAAACAGTGGAACTGCTTTGTTTTAGAAGGACCCTACATTAAGTACCCGTGTTAGGTGAGGGGGTACCTCAGGCAAGGTTTGGAAAGGCCAGGGCATGTGGGATGGAAAGTGGATGGAGTCTCTCCCTTGTTTCTGTAAAACTGATGCTTTGATGTTTTCCCTCACAAGCTTCTCCCTCACAATTCCTTCCCCTCCACATGCACCTTTGCCTCCTCAGGGACAACAATTTGGTTTTGTTTTAGTGTTACAGAGATGAGGATTCTTGAGACTCTGCTAGGGAGGTACAATGTAGGATCCTGTACCCATCTCATACCTCAACTACTGAAAGTACAAAATCTTCTACTAGCAGAAAGCATCACTTAGCTCAAGCTCTAACCACGATCTTTTCATGGTTTACAAAAAACAATGAGTGAATTGGCCAAGTGGAGTTCTATTTAGACATGTGCCGAAACAAAAATGGCATCCTAACACCCCACATTCATCTAAAGTACCATCTTTGGGTAGAAAAGACAGACAGGAATCTTTCCCTTTGACATCCCTACACACTTTTTCACTGGATGCAATCAATCTGCCCATAGCAGCCACGAAATTCCACAGCACTGAAAGGGACAGAGAATCTGCCTGGCACGACCAGGGGCTAAGACGGCCATGGAGAAAACAATCTCTGAAAATGGAATTTATAGTTTCAACGTACATAATCCGAGCTTTTGATTCCTTGGTTATAAAAGTGCTTCAAGGAAGGTTCTAAACCCTCAGTTCACAAAACTGGGAAATTATCAGAGGACAAGATATGAAGAAAGTGTAAAAAAAAGGCCTCAAGCTTTTTTCAGTGTAGGCTGAGCTTGGAATTTCACCAGAGTGAACTTCAAGACTAGTAGAAAACCAGTATTCGTAGCTGGAATTGGTACAGAAGACAACTATCTGGTATCTTACGTTGAGCATTTTATAGGACAAAAATGAAGAAGTGAAAATAGTTTAGGACCAACAGCATCTTGAAATAATTTGACTGACCACTTCCAGAAACCCATTTTTACTCCTGGAAACCATTTCTATGGCCAAACTTCCACAAGGATGCCAGAATGAACCCTATAAAAATAACTTTTGGACGTGTTTAATCGGATTACATGTTTAACAGTAACACAGTGATCCTGAGTCAAATGGCCACAGCTGAAGTGCCCTACAAAGAAAAAACCAGCTACTTACAGCGGAGTCAGTCATTCTGTTAGCAGATGTTGCAAGTTTCAACGCCTCAACTACAAACCACTCTACACTTCTCTCCCAATCTGGATCTACTAGTCGCCAGATGGCAGGTTTCGGCAGGGCTTGCTGCTGGGTGAGGAGAAGCCGTGCCGCCGGCCCCGGGAGCGGTTCCCGCTGTTGGCACCGGACCAGTGCTGCAGCTGCAGGCGCGTGGGGGCCGATGCCCTAAGGCTGCTCCTCGCCCAGCCCAGCGCTGGGGCCCTTGTGCGTGCTCCCACCATGGAAGCAATTAGTGGCACTTGTTAAGTACAAGTGAGGTCTCAGTGCAGTCACCTGGTACAGCGGCGGAGGAGACAGGAACCGTTTTCTAGATAGGCATGTGAATAAGGCCAGGATGTCTGCAAAGTAAGGAGAACTGTCAGCCTTCGCCCACGTCCCTCTTTGGACTATACACAGACAGCTCCCAGCGAGAGAGGGGGACCTGGTATGCCACTCAAGATTTCCCCAAACAGCACATAAAATTGGAGATTTTTTTTTTTCTTTTTAAAGGAGAGCAGGTACAAAAATAAAAGAAATCCATATACTCTGAAAATATACTGGAAACTGCCACCACAGATGAGGTACCATTTATCCCGACCCCCCACCCCCAAACTGCAAACATCAAAATATATATGTTTTTAAACAAAGGAAGAATATCTGGCTATTTAATCTCAGTTAAAATGACAGCACCCTTTGTTACACTTGATATTTCACACCATTAATTCTCTTTTGAAAAAAAACAAGATATCTAACTAACCTTGATTCCTTGCTTATCTCCTCATTCCTTAGTGCAGTAATTGTCCATCTCCGTTTAAATAAATATAGCAGCTACAGCATCATAAATGCGTGGCCCTCACAACGCCAGTAACTTGATATCGTAATACAAATAAGTATCGGCACTTTACGTAGATATTTGCAAAACCAAGAATAGAGATTAAAACTTCCAAATACTCTTCACATGAAAACCAGGTAAAATGCTAGCTCGACAAGCAATTTAAGTCACTTTCCCAATGAAGTTTCTTTAATTTATTTGTTGGTGAAAGTAGCAAGCAAAAAAGCTTCTGAAATTATAGTCACTGAGCATCAGGAAGGAGCTTTAGAAGACTTTTCAAAAAGGAATTTTCATCTAACTGCCAGAAATCCACAAGAAGTCTTTGTAAAATAGTTTCTTTTAAAAAAATTCTCAATTTTAAAACAATTTTCTGTAAAAAGCCTAACCTGAACCTTTTATAAACAGAACTACTAGCTAGAGTGCTTCCGAGAGAAAACCGACAGGTCACAGACCAAGAAAAACATTCAAGAGGTGCATTCAGAAACCATCCGGCTGAAACGATTGAGTTACACCAACCTCCCTGCAGCGGGTTTTATTTGAAGGCGCTGAAAGGCGAGTGCATTAAGGAGTCAAAGAGCGTGGCTGGGCCAGTCCCAGGTCCGCAGGCGCAGCTGATGAAGGCGTGCAGCTCCCCGGACCCCGGAGACTCGCGGACACGTCAGGCTCTGCCCAGTCTCCCTCCATCACCCTCCCACCTCCTCTCCGGGGAACCCCAAGCCACTGGCCAACCACCGACCGTCATGACTAGTTCCAGTGCAATGTAGCTTTGCAAAGTTAGTCTTTGGACATTATCTTCCTTGATACTGGGAGATAAAGTACGAATGTACACTAACTGTTTAGTAAAGCTCTGAGACAGTGTTGTGAACAGCACTACATACATTTCAATGCAATACACAAATGCACAAAATACAGTACTTTTGTTTTCTGGCAGAAAAAAAATGGGCGAGATTCATGCCCATTGAAGCAAAATAGGCTCAGATTTTAGGCTCAAAATACAGTATATTGGCAAACGGTGGATTTCATGAGAATGACAGGAGATAAGCTGCTTATACCAACCCACTGGTTTTCATGTGGAGAGCAGGTGGAATTCTGAAGGGCTGGGATAACAGCAATGCCCATACAAACGATCTGCAGTATATATACTATGAACCAGTGCAAATAAAAACAGTCAAAAATGCAGTTCACGAGTTTACAAAGTGCAAAACTCCCCAGTCCCCTCATTGAGTAAATGCTCGTCTGACATCTTAAATATTGTTTTACCTTTAAAGTGGAATGAAAGAGTCCCGTTAATTTGTTTCACATTTCAGTGATTTAACATGTTAGAACTATCCCAGCCCTCTTTATTTGCAAAGTGAAATGAAGTTACCAATAACTTAATTTTAAAAGGAAAGTCATTATCAAAGAGGAAAAGCCTAAAAACTTTTATTAATTCCAGACATTTTGCTGATGTCAAATAGATTTAACTAAGCATGTAAAAACTTAGATTTTAATAAAAAACCCTTTCCATTTAATTCAAATATCCTCTGCATTTCAAAGCCAAAAATACGGCCAATTCCTTTGTTAAATCAAAACACTGCAGTGACAAGTAAAGCTTGCAGAATTCTAGAAGCATTTTTGCTATTTTTTGATTTAAAAAAGGAAAATTCAAGATTTCTTCTGACTATAAAACTTTCCTTTCAAAATTAAGGCTTTTACTTATCCTTTTAAAATCATGGAGGTGTCCATTCTTCCACAGTTAGTGGTACAAACACTGCTTTAGCACAGCTCAATGGACACAGTTTTCCTTTAGAACGCTTATTGCACTAAAAGATAGCAAAACAAGTTGTCAGTTTTAAAAAATAAACATGGTTACATTTCTAAAAAATAAGAGTTGATGTTGACCATATGTTCTGTAATAATTAAATTAAAGCATTATTATTACTCTAATAAATATAAAAGAAACAAAAGGAAGCTAAACTTCAAAAAAACACATACATATGAAATCACATTAAGGTGTGAGAGGCAGCAAGTAAACTAGCATTTTTCTTTTTTTCCAAAAAGACCTTAGCTCTAAAGTTTCAGTTCTGGTGTTTATTTTATGTCATCCCATAAAACTTGGGACATCTGATCTCACAGGAAGCTTCAACATATTTGACTTGCCAGATAGAAAATAATTGAAACTTTTGGACTAGGTAAAACAGCAGCTTTAGTAAATTCACCAGGGAGCAAGAAGAGTTTGGATCACTACTGCCTGCACATAATACCACTAGCTTCTTTGTTTGGTTTTTAAAAGGGAACTATTTTATATTGAGAACTCCAAAGCTGTGAAGAAAGACACAAAGGCAGCAGTTGGCTAAATTATATTCAAATTATTGGATTAGTGTGCAAAACATCTTCGTCCCCCCAATTTTTTCTAGCTAGTGCTGAACATTCAAATGTACTTGGATATGTTCACATTTGAATGCTTGATGGCAATATTGATTCCTCAACGCAGTGGGGTAAAAAACTCAATTTTTTTTGCACACTTCTGTCCCCCAAACAATCATTGTGATTGTTCCTATAAGGGTGGTTTACTTTTTTTTTTAAATTATACCGTTGATGTTTTCATTTTATTTTTTTTTGCAAAGATAGTTGTGCTGCCGAGCAACTTGAGGTAAAGGCATAAGAGGGTTAAACTACGAGAAATTAAAAAAAAAATGATGGCGGTGCTTCCTACAGGAGACCGCGCCAAAAAAGCAGTTGGCTGGTTTCATATTGCATAATAGTGCTGTGTTCCTCGATGAAGTAAACAATCTTCCTTGTGTCAATTTAAGGGTTAGCCTCTCGCCCCTGCACAGTGTCAACTTCAGCATGATTGGAGGCACACCCCATAAACCAACCCCACTGGAAACATACATTGTATGTGGCTTAATTTTTCAGTTCTTCCTTTCAGTGAGTATGCTCCCGTTTTATTGACTTAAGCGAAGTACATCGTGCGTAAGGTGTCTTGGTGAATTTGTACAGCCTTTGCGAGGGCCTGGGGGTCTCTCCCATTGCTCTGTCCTGAAACATGGCTTCCTTCAGCACTGCAAGAAAACGAGAAGGCGACAAGCAGGGCTGTAACTCATTCATTCAGATGAAAAGCTGCCTTTGCGTCTCTTCAGTGGTTAGGAGGGCAGCATTGCAATAGTAATAGAACTGGATACTGAGAAAAACCTACTTGGCTGTTCACCCAGCAACCTCAAGGCTTTGGACAAATCCCTTTACCTTAGCTGCTCAGTTTGCTCATCTAAAAATAAGCCTGTTGCTAATATATTGATGGCCTGAAGGTTATAAAATACTTCTGATGTACAAAGCAGAGTTAGACAAATGGAAGGCACTTAACATTTTCTTCACTCATGACTACACTAATTCTAAAGCAAAAAACTAAATGCATGGCTTGGTTCCCTCAGACCACATCAAAGTAATAACAGAATACTTTATTAAACTAAACTTAATTCTTTTAATCTGAACGTTACTCAGTAGAATCCACCAACCCACGCCTGTCTGATACTGAGCAGCAGCTGTCAGGAATGATTATCCTAAGACTAGTCCCAGAGGTAACAAAAACTAAGTGTAAAATGAGCAGTAACTATCCACAGTCAGGTGGCTTTATGCCTGACAATGGAGCAAAGACCAATGGGGACAAAAACTTAAGCCCACATTTTCATTTACCTGTCATGTTCTTTGTCCACAAGATGGTATCGTGCTCTGAATGCTACCAGGTGAGCATAATACGCTGGTGCAGGTATAGAAACCGACCGTGTACAGCGCACATATGTGTGGCAGAGCTGGTAAGTCAGCAGCTGGAGTTCATCTGCAGTAAAACAGTTATCATCCCACAAAACATGATAGTGTGAGGGACGGCTGGTACCCTAAGGAGAAGGGAACACCGAGTCACTTATCTGGCTTTTCCATACAATCAAGTCACATTAAGTTCAGAACAGGCCAGGCTACCTAGTCTGAACTCCTACAGCAGCCACAGAAAATTCAGTCTTATGTCAGCCCTAAATGCATTTAAAAATGAATAACAAGTCTAACATTTACATGATTATGTTACTCTAATTATTCTAGCTTGGCAAAAAACCCTCAAGGATCAAAACCTGCTCCCAACATGACTAAACCATGATTGCACCACCTCTTAACTACCTTCAATTAAAACAGTTTCTCACCGAGACACAATTCCCAGAAAAGTAACTGCTGCTTTTAACTCCTTCCAATTCCTGAGCACCCTGACTTAAAGTATGAAAACTTGCAACAGTTCCAGTATTTCAGAAGTTACTTAGAGATTTCTACACAAAACCATATGTTTCCTTACTTCCTCCACATTCAAGAGCTGCATTGCTCCTTGGCATTATGCAGGATAGTCGTATTTTAGCCAGGATAGAAGTCTCTCTTTTTAAAAAACAAAACAACATATGAAATACCAATTTAGCTGAGACTTCTCTGTGGCTTGCTCTATTAAAAACGAGCTGCATCTAAATCTGGCATTTCTGCTTCAACTTATATTGATACTGGGTTGTTTTTTTTTTCCCAAGGGGACAAAAACTACCTTGCCCAGACCTAGCATAAGGATATTAATGTAAGTGGAGAAAAGCATAATAAAGTTTTGAACTCCTGAACAAAAAAATCATAGAATCATAGAATGGCCTGGGTTGAAAAGGACCATAGTGATCATCTAGTTTCAACCCCCCCGCCATATGCAGGGCCGCCAATCACTAAACGAGGCTGCTCAGAGCCAAAAATATTGCAATGGTTCAAAACTGAAGGAGAAACCATGCCCGCGCAACCTAAACAAAGCTTGTAACAATGTGGTCAGACTCACATGATAAAAATTTCAAGAGTTAATTTTTCCCACTTTTAAGCAATATCCTGCTACAATTTTTGTCAGTTGACTCTCTATTGTATTGCTGGAAATACCACCGCACTGTTGGATTTCATTTCCACAGCCTATGATTCACTGTCTGCATTCAGTTGGCAAATAAGCAAAAGCTGCCATCAGTCTTTCAAACCGTTTACATTTGAAAACTTCATACAATGTTCACTTAATTGTGGCTCAAAATCATACAAGTAGCAAATTTTATTTTCAGAATAACAAAGGTACATAAAGTGACCTCTTTAAAATAAACTTTAAAAATCATGACTTACCATCAATGCAAGTTTTAAAGGTGTAGCGGAGACCACCACTATTAGTCCCACAATAATGAGATATCTCAGATAAAACTGAGCTAAATTACGTTTCCCTACTAAATAACTGTAAACACAAAAGGGAGAAAAACATGTTCTAAATCTGCTTACAATGAAACAATCGTACCTGTATTCCAGCATGGCTACAGAGGTAAAAATCAAACTCATATGGATGTGTAATGTCTGTATCTACAGTTGTTCCAGCTGGAATATTGCCACTTCGTCCAACCTAGAGAAAAGGTTTCGTTAAAAAGTGCAGCTAACAACAGTCTATACATCTCTACTGTAATTACAAATACAGGTTTCTATTCAACACATGCAAGGTTTCGGGAATGCACAGCCTTGGTGCTGTTTGGAACGTGTCCATACAGCAGCCTGGGATATTTGACATGGACACGGCTCCCTCCCATCTCAAAACAGAATATTGCACCCACGGCACTTCAGAACCTTCAATCTCAAGAAGCCAGAAGAGCTGCACACACATTTGTATTTAGAATTGTCAGCTGGAGTCTGGATCAACTCACTCAGAAGAACAGAAGAAGTTATGGGTTCTACCATTTTGTATTTTCTTCCATTGCGATTGCTGTAGATTGGTCCCGGGTAGTGACGTGAATATTAGCTACAGCTCACTGACAAAGACTAGTATCAACGTGCAACATGACAAAGCCTGGTGGGGATTTTTGTAACATACTTAAGGTAAATGATTTTTCAGTTTGGGGTCATATTTTGTGCCTATCCATTCAGCATCTTCCCTGAATGCAGAGACAATCAGATTGACAGAGAAGCCCATGCTAATATTTTCTCCAGCAACATCAGTGCTTGACATCAAGCTTTTCACATAAGGCTACTACGAGACAGGGCCATGATTACCCTTTCTGTTCTGTCAGCACAGAACAATCGTGTGTGATGTCTCTTCTGCACCACAATATAGGTTATTCCAGGCTGGTAATCTTTCTCCAAACTGATGCAGGCCTCTCTGATAGCTAGCAGCTCATAATACAAAACCTGCAAGTACAAGAACAGAATAGTTTAGGTTCTCCCTCCATTGCATTCTACACACAACACCTAATAAATGGCTTGTAGTTAACACTAAGTGCAACTTTGCCACACAATTAGTAATCTTAGGAAGTATTTAGAAATATATTATCTCCCAAGGTCCAGGACTTCTCCTTCTCAGACAGGAAAGAAGTTGCAACTTTTCTTACCCAACACGATTAAGAAACTCTCTCCTAAGTCTCAATTATTTTGTGGTATCTTGGTGTAAATGTCAGCAACTCAAGCAGCAGAACTTATTCAAATACAAGAACTGGAATTATTATGTAGTAACACAGCCCTTCAAGAAACCCCCAAATGGACCAACCTGTCGAAACTGTCCTTCAGAGACTCCGTCCCTGTAGAAGATGATACGTGTGGGCTTGAACCGTGTGGACTTGTAGAACTGGATGAGAAGCTCTCTCACCATGGAGGCGAGATCTTGGATGATTTCCTGCCGGGGTCGCTGAACTCTCACCGTGGCACAGTACCGGCTTGGATGAGCATCCATACTACCTACAACCTTCAGGGGAAGATTACATGAGTTAAGGCTTCAAGATCAAATCTATTAAAAAAAAGTAAAGTGCAAAAAAAAAAAAAAAGCCAAGAGCAGCAATTTTCAAGGAAAAGATTAACATTAAAACAAAACCCACAGTAACATTTTTATCTGGAACTTGTAGTAGGTACAGGTTCAGCACCTTTTGAAAAGAGGTATAAAACCTGCCCTCCAAGCACCCTGAAACACATCTGCAGAATTGGAGCCTTCCCCTCTGTTAACAGCACACTAATGCATATTCTTATAATCCAGATACTTTTTTTCTTTGATGTTTTCTCATCTTTTACACAGAGAAACACTTCAGTTTGCCTTAATTACTTTAAACAAGAATGCAGTTTCTGCAACTGCAATCAATGCCATATAAGATATGAAGGGGACAAAATAGGAAGGAGGGAGTGACCAAGCATCCAGCCACCACCTTGACCTCCTGGACTATACAAACACAAAAGGCAAGAAGTATCAAAAACTTTCCTGCCGAGCCAGGCCTTTAATTACATTTTCCTCCTTTAAAAATACAAAAATGTTATTAACTACCATCTCAAAGCTGCATTATTTCCTTTAGGATATTTTTGCAGAAATATATTAATCTGACTGCCATTTTACCCTGATTCAAAAATTAAAAAGCTAAGAAAACTGTCTGGAGTATCAAACTATTTTTCTTTTAAAGACATGATTTTTTTATATCATTGGAAATGTGTATAAAGTAGCAGCATACGCCCTGAGAGATATTTGACATAGACGTAGTCCATGAGTTGCATTTACTATTCTAACATTTACCCAAGATGAAAAAACACTGCTGACTTAATAAAACTTACAGCAGCTATGGAAGGCTTCTTTCCATCTCCAGCAGGAGGGTGCGTGACATCAGCTCCCAAAAAGATCACTGGCTGCTGGAACACAGAAGGTCTTCAAAAAGAAAAAAGTGCTAAGTCACACTTGCAGATGAACAGTTGGTACAAGGTTATTGCTCAACGTGGGGTTTGTTTCTACTTCAGCTAAGCTGCGCAGAGAATCCTGCTTATCAGGTACGCTGGCCAAGCCTCAACAATGAAATCTTTGTGTACAAGATGTGAACTTGGAAACCCCCAGAGCAGCCATCCCAAAATCCACCGTCATTTAACTGTGCTGTGATTCTAGTGGAGAGAAGCCACTGAGCTACACCTGACCAGTACAGACAGCTTCTTACAGAAACCGTCTTTCTACAGCTTGGTTACACCAGTGCTTGGAGGTCAGCCGAGCACCCCTTTGGTACTGCATCTGGGATACAGGATTTAAGCAGCAGGATGGTCTCCCAGTGCCTTCAAAACATTCTTCCACGCACCATTGTTTCTCATTTAAACTTTGATCAACAACCAGAGTCCATGCTGGAATAAATTTAATTCTTCCTCAAATAGCATGTACTATTACCAGACAAACATTTCAACTTACAAAAACCAAAACTTGGCCACATTTAAATAGTGGAAGCTAATTATCAGACAACCACATCTGTTAAAACAAAACCCAAACCAGTCTCCACAAAGATTCTTACCGTTGATGAGGTACAAGGATGTTGTTGATTCCTCCTAGTTTAACATTAATCTTCAGGCACAGATTTGAAAGGGTCTGTGGAGACGTTTTAATGACGTTCTTGACTTGAACACACTGTGTGGCCATTCCCAACAGTGTATCTCCCACACGCTTCACCTCCGCTGAGAAGCAGACAGTAGGATGTAACAGCTGAAATTATTCCTATAGTTTGATCTTAGCTTAAGTAACAATACTGTAAATGTACCAGCTCTGCAAAATAACTTCCAACTTATCTGCATGCTCAGACCTGCTTCCAATTAATTTTATCTTCAGACACAAAACACTGTTTTCTAATGTCTAAAGAATGGTCCTGAAGAATCTTCTAACATATGCTGGGCAGCAAATTTCTCAGAACAATACTTAACCAAACAGGTAAAGACAGAGTTATTCCCTTACCATACACCGGCGTTTTCCCTGGCAGGATGACAATGATGAGCTGAAGCCCTGAATAGGTGTTCTTGAGGTGTCGAAACATGGGCTCCACGCTGTCTGCGCCCTGGGCATATTTGCAGAAACAGGGCTGGCCCTGGATCGGCATCCCTGCGTCTTTGGAGATCTTGCGCAGCTGATCTGTGAAACCCCTAAAGATGAGAAGTTTTTTGAATTCTTGCAGCAGCAATAGCATCCAACGATGAAAGCAGAAGGGGACAGGAGAACTGTTACTCAAATGAAAACGATTCCAAATAGCTTTTGAAGCAACATTTTTAAAACACTATGTGGAGGTTTGAAACAACATAGGCCAGAATGGGGGAAAAAAAAATTTAGATACTTCTAGTACTTCATTCAAGATGCCAGAAGTAATGAATAGAGAGCAGCAATGTCACAGGAACAAAACCCCCTGGTGCACCCAGGTACAGCGCTCTGACGGTAACTTCCAGAAAGGAACCAAGCAGCTTGGATTCTCTCCCTAACATCTTAAGATTATTCAAACCAGGTAAAACACTCATTACAAGTCCTATGTTCATGTTTTCGCTATGACAGCTTCGCTAAGAGAACAGCCCAAAGCCTAAACTCTGACATGCCTTACTTCAGTATTTCTTCTCTGCATTGTCTCTGTGTCGCAAAGCAAGCGATAGCCCACATCTTGATCTCAACACCAGTGTGAAACTGCTTCCCTCGCATGTCCCACACTCCATGGCTTGGGGTTGCCACTGTTCGATTCTGTGGAAACAAAAGCAAGAGATTCAAGTGACTGAAAAAGAAAAAGCCTATGCTATTTTCAGTTTCAGGATAACAAAAACAAGTTTACCAGTCAAGCTCTGGTTTCTGTATTGCACAGTGCAACTGAGCTGACTACTATAGTCAATGTGTGCGGGAAATCACTCTTCAAAATAGAAACAAAAGAAAAAGCAAAAACCTCACCCGTCCTCCATACTGCAACATCGGAGCTGGGAGCACGCGCCCCGTCACGTGGGCCATCTCATCCCGGACTTTGAACTGGAACTCTTGAACAAATGGATCTGCATCATAATTTGCACTTCTCACCTAGAAGAAGAGTTTTTCCATATTACAGAAGTATCTAATTATAATTCATATATCAAAAGACTAACAGGAATGCTGCAGAAGTCTTCTAAAAACGTAGTTAAAATCCTATTAAAAAAGTAGTTAAAATCTATAAAGGAAAAGGGCTAGAAGGAAGGAATGAAACTACGAGGTTGGTCCTGTAAGTTTTTGCATTAATGTAACCTATAGTCCAGTGTCATTTAGTGAGCAGTATCACACCAAAGGGAAATTAGAGAACTAACCAATCTGCTTATTTCCTCTTGCCTATCGGGAGCAGATCTCGCTGTGGCCTTTATCATAGTCGATGTCTGATTGTCCGTTAGCTTCTTGATACACCGCTGGCCAGCTACAATGTTACATACCTCAAAGGAAAATCACAAGCGTCAATTCACAATAGCAGCTCTTAGACACAATCCCAGCACACTGCCAGTACACGATACTATGCTGGGGCTATCAGAGACCCCCAGTGGGCACAAGCAACTGCATGCTTCTTTCTCACCGTTCTAAAATTTAAAGCACTTTTTAAATTTTAGATGGTCTTTAGTGATTAAAAGAATAACGAATATGTAAATACACAAAGCTTGTACTGAAGAGGGGATACGGCTTAACGTTTTGCAAAATGACACAGTCTGCCAAGAACAAGCTGATTTATCAGAATAAGTTCATTACTTCTAAAGGCAGGTAGGTGTGTTTCTGTTCTTGTCCCACTTGAAGGCAAGGAAGATGAGGGTATTTCAGCTGGAGGTTGTATTTCTCTCTGAAATACTGTGCTACTGTTCTCTCCACAGTCTGGCCATTTTCTAACTGTAAAGGAAAGCTGAAAAGACACACTCTTTAATAAAATGGACAGAAATCTTCATTGGTAAGCATCAACATCCCCAAAACTAATAAAATATTAGGTCCTGTTACACATTCAGTGTAAAACCATCACGTATTTTATGCTCTGACAAGAAGCATCTTACGTTTGATGACTTGCAGGCCTTCTTGTTACGTTACAAACACGGTATTTCCTTCTCATCGTTCCACAGTGAGTCACTTCTACCTTTAGACCTGCACAAAAGCACCAAAAACTCTGATGTCTAATTACACAAAAATCTGCACAGGGGACACAAAGTTTCTTATAGTAGAAGATGTTCCAGTCCAACAGCTTTGATGGTCAGTGTCAAACAGCACTACATAAGAAATTAATTATTCCCTAAACATTTTGCTTTCGATATAACTAGATTTCTGACTAATCGGGTATTATCCCCAAAACCAAATAATAATGCATAATATTTAATGTTGAATGTCGTCTGAATTTCTTGTACCAGGTTCATTTAACAGGCATGTGACTGATCTCAGACAGCTGTTTTCACCATATTTTTTCCTCTCACTGTCAATGCTGTATACCTCTTAAAACTAGCAGTTCCACTACAACTGAAATTAAAAGGGCAAAACCAGGTTTCTGCCTTATTGTTCATCTTCCCCCAGCTTTGTGTCCACATTCAGCCTGTAATTTCCTTTAATTTCACTGACCAAGTTCAACTTTAGCTTTTGAGCAGCTGAAGATCTCGTCTAAAAGCACTCAGCCTACGCACCAGAGGCTTGCCAGGCTTGGCTCTCTCTGCACAATAATAACAGCAGCCTCAAGAGGCACTCAGGGGCTATTTCTGTCTGTACTGGACACAGAGAGCAGGACTCAACATCTGCTGAGTGCTGAGCTTATCACACGAGTGCCGCGTAGCATCAACACGCTGTTATGTCTTTCCCCAGCCCCACGGAAGAAAAGGCAGCTGAAAACAGAGCCTTGGTACCCAAAAGATGGAACCTACAGTCTACTAAGAAAGGCTGTTGAGGAGCAGTTGGATGACTGGTCCTGTCGAGGCTTGTGTGGATTGTGGAGCACAGACTGAACAACCCACATAAACCAGCTCCCTGAGTACCAGAGAGCAGATCCTGCGTTCAGTTTCCCAGGGACACAGAGATCCCCAAGTATCACCAGCTGCACTCCACTGATTCCTGACAACGCTCATTGCAACACTGCCATCAGTATGACTTAGAGGATGGCATAACCAAAAATAAACTACCACTGACCGGATACAGCATTAAGAGAAAACACAAAAGAAACCACAAAGCACTGTGGCCAAGCAGAAGAGGGTTGTGAACACACAGATGTCTGGAACCCATTCACCGCTTTGTCATTCATCTGCTGGGACACCACAGAAGGCACCACCCTCCCACAGAGCTGCTCACAGACTGACAATTCTTTAATGCAGGGTTTGTCTCACTATAGGTGATCAGAGCATCTTGGCTGGAGTTCCCAGATACTACAGTAGTAAAAACAAATATTAACAGCAAAGGTAACCCTTCAATATTTTCTGACTGTGGTAACAAAGTGTCTGAGGCATCCGAGATCAAGCAGAGACAGCTTCTGATCCGCCAGTTACCTGTCTTCCAAAATGAAGTAAGATAGATAAATGTAAAAGAGACATGTCAGGACCCCTACAAAATAATGCCTTTAAGGTTTTTTTTCCACTAATGACTACTCCAAACTGCATTTTTATTTGGGACTAGAATTACAAAGAGGGCAGACTGCAATGCTCTTGGCAGTTCGAGGGCCCTCCTCATGCACGCTAACCAGGAGGTTTCCAGTTAAAACAACTCTCTCAGAATGAGCTTGTGTTACCTGGGACAGAACAGACACATTTCTACTCACCCTTTATCTCTTTGGTGAATTTTACCCGATGAGAATCAGTCAGAGGTCTTGGTTGTTCATCAATATTATGAATGTCAAGAACTTCACACATAAACTGAATTACAGGTTGTGCTTTGTAGAAGGCAGTGGCAGAAACTAAAAAAAAAAAAAAAATTTAAAAAAATTAAGTGTCAAAAACCTCAAGTCGGAATGTGGTGAAGCAGTACATAAATGAATGGTTTTTGAAATTCCACATAACCCTCAAGCAAACGCTGTGCAGCACACATTTGTTAAAAACAGTTGTTGCAAGCCTTGCAACAACTAAGCATGCAAAAGCCAGCGTAATGCCCACAGTGACACATCAGTCTCCAGCACAGTCATCCTACAACTACTTTGCATTTCAGGGTTTTGAAAGGGTTTCTCCCCAGACAACACTTATTTCTAGAGAGCTGTAACATCCCAGAGAGACACTCTTTTGACTCTGTACGGAGCCGCAAGCAGAGACAGTATTAATACCTCTCTGCTGAAGACTTAACAGGAAAAGCTAAGATTATTCCATACGCAATATAATTTTGTCAATTATATGACCTGCTCAGTTACTGAAACAATATTTGGCAGAAACACGAGCACCATTTTGTAGTGGTGAGTGCAACCCTTCATCTACCAAAATCTCTCACTCTCCCTGCATAGTAATGACACAATCAGATGATGCCACAACACAGTTTTTAAACAGGACAGTCGACTCATTCCATGGAAGAAACACCACGACGAATCTGCCTGACAACGCTGTAAGTAATTGAAACGATACCTGTTAGTAGGAAAGAGGAGGTGGCACTAGATACAGCTCAAACACAAGCAAACTACTCCAGACATATAAAACTTTAAAAGGCAACAACAGAAAACAAATACTTGACAAGCATTTTATTAGTTTTCCATATCTCATGTACCAAACCCACCACATCTCTGTGCTAATACAACGAAACATTCTTCAGCCATGTGTCACTTTAGCAGGCTGCCAACTTCACATGACGCACTCCAGCCAACACCTCCGGACGGTGATTACTGAATGAACACAAATAGCTCACGCCCCCAGTGACTGGCAGGGGCACTCGCTCTCCCACAGCAACACCAGCGACACAGAGAAACAGATTTTGCAGAGAACCTCATACAAATTAAACCAGAACAAAAATCAAGCGATGGGATTTGAACATAACCTTCACAGACTCAAACCACAACATGAAGTGACTGCCCCTTAAATTGTAGCTTACAAAGTTTTCAGTTTCTCAGAAAAGGACTGAAAAGTTTCTACTGCAAGAGTTACTACTACGCCTCCTAATGCTGATAAAAAAAACTTGCTTCACAGAAAGTACCAGTGCAGTACATCATAAATTGGTGTGAATTAACACTCTTGTTCCACGTGAATGGTAGTTATCTCAGTACCCAGCACACAGATATTGGTTATTTCTCAGACTGGTAAGATTTTTACACTTGTTTTTCAAACAATAGCTACACCATAGCTCCTGTTTGAAAGGCAATTTTACAAGAACATCTAAAATCACATGAGTATCATCCACAATTTAGGTAAACCAGAACACTCGGACTTGCAAATTTTCAGCACGAAAGCTCACTATCATTTGCAACATCATATTATGCTCCAAGACAGATGCTAAGCACAACCCAACTTACAAGTGCTTAATCTAGTGCAAAAAAGACAGACTGTTTACCTTGGTTTTATAAAGCATTTCAAACAGACACTGGGAACAGAATGTGAATCAGAGAAAACTTTAGGCAGCACCTGCATCTCAAACACTGACACTGTTCAACAGAAGTTTAGCAACTAAATAGCCTCAGAGCGCTTACAGAGCCTGGGAGCCTGACACACGCACCAGCTGAGCTCAGACGCATTCATCTGGGACTTAATGAAGTGGTGCAAAGCAGATCTGATTTTGCGTAAGAAAGCCCATCTCAATTAGCCCTATTCACAAAAGTTCTGTGACAGATTTTACAGACTTTCCTTGGAAGTATTGAACTACACCTACTGTGCACAGCTGCACGGAGACACATCTTAAGCAATTTCCCTGTGTCACTGTGTGTACCAATACAGAAATTAAGCAGGAAAACAAGCCGAATCCTGACTTACCATCAATATTGAGCATCATCTTCCACATGGCAGGCCGAACAGACTGATGGAATCCAAACCAGACCTCCCTCCCCCCACCCAAGGGGTGATCGTAGCCTTCTGGAGCTGAGAAAAAGGAGCGGCCCACAGGGGTATACCTAGTGAAAAAGATTACCACATGTTTATACTGTTGCTTTCCAAATAAAAAATTCTATAATAAAGATTATAACACAGAGCATTATTATTTTTTAGAATTTTGTGCACCAGGAATCTGTGCCTAGAACCAAAAGCTAGCAATCAAACTTACAAGTAACTTCCATAGAACAACTAAAGCAAAAATGAATTTGGCCTTCTCTAGTGTTTCAGGGTGCCGAGATAACAACAGACTTTGTTAGGACAGGTGTCTAGTCTCAACTGTGTATTTAGAACCTGAGAGGCATGCACCATAGATGGATGTATCAATGAATTAAAAGACATGTTTTCAGATAGTCACCACCATCAGGTGCATGATACTTGGCTCAGCTGGAGCAGAAAACATGAAAGCAGTGCTCCAGCGTGCTGTAATCTCTCAGTATTTCAGTTAAGACCCATTGTAAGTGTCTCCTGTTTCTTGATCTTTTCAAACAAATACATCACCTGCTCTGGAGTTTAAATATCTACAGAAATACACACTTATACAAAACTAGCTTCAGTCTCCCCCGTTCAGCCAACCAGCTGTGCCGCACAAGGGGAATGATTGTTTTTCCTTTTCACCTGTGAAGAAACAGGGATGAAGGTCTCCCGGGGGGATACTTCAGATAAAGACAGACTGCAGGAAGATAGTGAACCTACTTCATGGAGGGTAGGTGTCGTAGCACCACATCGACAGCATGAACAGGGTTAGTGCTGATAGGTTTGTCTAGTTCCAGAGGCTCAGGCAAGGTTCTTCCCGTCAAAACTTCATGCAGCAAGTGCCAGCTCACCCGAGAAACAAACTTTATTGACACTTTGAAGGGACGATCTTTTCCACCTTCTCCAGGTAATGTCACATCCAAATCCACCTGTGTGTGGGAGGGGAAAGAAAGGAAAAAAAGAGCAGCTGTTTAACCTCAAGTCTGGTAGCCTTGAGTTTCCACTCCTTCCCACAACCAGGCCAGAGACTCAAAGACTCAGATATTTAGGACACAGCACATTTGATAAAAGTACATTATCAAATGTACAAAATAACATAACAAGAACTGGGTCCTCACCAAACAGAAGAGGATCACATAACTTTCTGTCATGAACCAGAAAACTCTTCATTCCAGAGAAGCTATGGTTTTATTTTTTAATAGTACTTCATGATAAGATAATGTATTACCGTCTGTAAAACTTGAGTTATGTAATAGATGTTGCTGTAGAAAGAGGCTACTGAATTCTAGGGGAGGCTCTGAATGCAACTGTCACATGCACATTTACATACATTGGAATTTGCAAAAAATACATTAGAAGGACTCAATTTCAATACAGATATTGATACTTTTAGCAAGATACTTTCAGTTTGTCTGAACACAACAACATTAGAAGTTGGGATTGTTTTATTATTCTTTCCTAAGAAGCTGTTACAAATATTTTTTTCCAGTTATCTTACCCCAGTAGTGGCCACGGGAAGCGGATTGGCTGTATAGAGGCTTCTTTTCCCATCATAAACTGGTCTACGGTCCCCAAATATTGTCACTTTAAAATGCTGCACCATTGAGTCCACCACCTCCCTGGAAAAGTTGATATTTACATGGAAGATGTTTTCAAACAAGTATCAGACTAGAACTGGCTCCCACGAACCCTGTGTTCTGCTGAAGTAGTTTCAACAAACGTAACACTCCAGTGAGTTACAGAACACTCGCTGGGATTACAAAAAGGTGCTTCACACACTTCAACTAAAATAACATATAAACACTAAAGAATAAAATCAGAATCAATGCAAATGCTCAAATACTGGAAAATATTGTTACTGAAATAATTTCAGAAATGACTGAGGCCTTTGTATAACCTTTATTATAAGAAGCAAGGACACAATGACCTTGGAAGAAACCCACAAGCTAATATTATGAAAAACTAGTACAAACCCACAGCTGAAAGCTATGGAAGCAGTACACTTAATTGTACTGTCTACCTGGTAACGTTCATCGGCTCTTCAAT
Source organism: Pterocles gutturalis (assembly GCF_000699245.1). Classification (NCBI taxonomy): domain Eukaryota; kingdom Metazoa; phylum Chordata; class Aves; order Pterocliformes; family Pteroclidae; genus Pterocles; species Pterocles gutturalis. The sequence goes on from NW_010125197.1 coordinate 25,460, forward strand.
TAACAAGGGGTTTGAATCCTGCCTACATTGTACAGAAAAATGAGGTACCCTAACAAAAAGTCTTAGCTTTAAGTCCTTAATAATCTGAGTTTTTACAACATCAAGTAACAGCCTGATCAAATTTGCACACAATTACAGATTCTCCTCACTTTCTTTATTCCAAGGTGACGGCAATATAGAAAATAGTAATGTGATACAAGGACTGAAATTACACTTGGAAAAAAAAAAAACCACACCATAAAATTTTGATCTTATATAAAAAAACACTTCTTGATACAAGTAGAAGATGTATCAGAGCCAAAGAGACTTTTGCAATACCTCTAAATGAAACATGCCTTCAGGACTGGAATCACTTGAGGATCCTTTGTGTTTCAGTGGCACAACTTTTATTCTTAAGTGTATGCAAACTAGCATTCTTGCAAAGCAGAAGTTCCCCAGTATACCATTTCCTGACCAGGCAATATTAACCTGAAGTCCTCCGGGATGACAATAAATATTGACTTCCTCTTCAAGTAAAATTAGTGGCAGTACTTTCACCTCATGTGGGGGAAAGGAAGCTACATAGAGACTGTATTTACTTCAGTAGGTCCCTCTGTTGCTTAAAAATTTCAGTATCAGTATAATTTACAGGACAAAATTCACCTTCTTACCTGTTCACCCTCCGAGGACACTTATCTGGTTTGATATCCACCTCATAGAGGTAGACATCAATCTTTGGGATTTCAACTTGGAAGCAGTTGGCCAGCAGTTTAATGGGTTTCCCCATGGTGCCATAGCCAGGACGTCTGGGCACCATGAGTAGGGGCTGTGCCCCCACGGGTCCTGCGAAAGAAAAAAATATCCCAGATTAGACGATAAGCACAACAGACAAGCTGTGCTGCAGAGGTACTACTTGCTTACATTCCAGCAGTTTACAAATACATAAGGCTCCGTGCATCTGCAGGCACACACGCTTCTCTCCCATTGAGGCTTCCAAAGATACTCTCCTTTCTGAGCCTTGGGCAACCCTGAACCACCTCGCAGGACGACGGGGCGGGCGACGGGGCAGGCACGCGGGAAGAAGTGAAGATTAGCTGTGCCAAACAGCACCCTGACCTATTCAGCTCCAAACGAACACTTGCCCATTTTTCCTCCAGGAGCCTCCACCCACACCTAGACTGTTTTCTTACTGATGAGCTTCAGATTCTGTGATTAGCATGAATAAAATTAGATTTCCTACACAAAAAAACCCCCCGTCCTTTTCCTTGTAATACTTTACTATCGCAGAAAGCCTGTCTGCCATTAAAACACAGAAAGTTTCACAAGTCTTTTCTGAACACCCACCCTAGTAATAACAAAGTTGCTGCAGAACACACAAATACTGAAGCAGTCCTGGACTGATGTGTGGTGTTTGCTACATACTCTTAATTTCATTGTCATTATTAGCTTAGCCTTGGGAGACAGATTATTCTTGAACTTTGCTGGCTGAAAATGGATGAAGAGTAAAACCATTACCTCCTGTCCAAGTGCACTGATAAAGCCAACTGAGCAGAGGGGGAAAGCCTCAGATTAGGACACAGGATTGTAAAACTTTTGATTACTTCTACATCAGAGGAGAATGCCCATCGCTGCTCAGAGAAACCATCAAAATCTGGAGTAAGAGATGGGCATTTTGAAAGTCAGTTAAAAACTCCTGTTTGGCAATACATGTTCCATTCTCATCTGCTTATCTGTGTAATTTCCTTTGCTTCATTTAGACGAGAACCCTTAGCTCAAGATCTGGGCTACTCATGCTTTACAAAACCAAACACCCTAGTAAACACAGTCCACTTTCAAGAATTTCTGCTGGTATTTCCACTTAAAAATATCTCCTTCCTGTCAAGAAGCAACAAAACCAACATGCTTTGTAGCCTGAGTTTTAAAAAATTACTCATCATACAAATGTCATGATTTCCAGAGCATTCCATTAAGTTAAAGTTCTCCCCTCTACTCCCACTCAGTGACGCAGACAGCAATTCCAGCCCACTCATTTTCATAGAAGAGTCAAAATGTCAAGTGCTGGTAGAAAATGTCTTTATTTGCCCTTTGATTAATCTCCACCATTCCTGGAAAAAACACATTATCTTGAAGGAAACCGTCTACTGAGAATAGGTGAACAGCAAAGCTAAGTTCCACTGTAACATCTGTCCGGCTCTATCCAGAAACCTACCAAAACATTCAGAGTGGGCTTGGCTTTGAGCCACAAGATAAAACAAAACCATAAGCCAAGAAGCATCATTTAAAACACTCTCACAAACTACGCTTGTGCAAAACTTGTTCCAAGCACCTGTTCTCTTCAACTTTTTCTTCATTTTAATACTGTCACACGAGTCAAAGCATCTCTACAATTTACTCCAGATACATTTTCAGAACATAAGCATATGCAAAAAGTTACTACTAAACATTTGAGTGACATAAATGAGTCAACAGCTTATTTTAATATCACAAAGACATACATGCCATGGTTTATATTTAGTTCCTATCTGTAGGAAACACTAACAAAACCACTGAAATAAAGAGAATGTTAAAAGGTTGCTGCAGTCTGGTCTGCCCTGTCTCCCCTGACCCCATTTGTTAAAATCACGTAAAATATAAAAAGTTGCTAAAATCTGTAAACACAGAAAAAACAGTGAATTGTCGTGAAGGTCAGGTGAAGAAGCTGGAGCGCACGGAACAGGGAAATAGAGCGAAAGGGCCGAAATCTTTGTCACCATCTCCCCTGGCAGCTGCACTAAGCTGAACTGCTTAACCAGGCACTAACCCCTCTCAGGAACGCTCTCCTGTTAGTCACCCCTCTGCTTAGACTGAATCCCAGCGCACAGCGGCAAAAACCTGAAACAGAAATTATATTCAGCCACTAATATGAGGCAGGGTGCACTTCAAAATCCTGGGTCGTAAAAGAAACGCTCTACCCAATGGCAAGTACGCAAGCAGGCCTGCAACCTCTGCTCCCGGGAAAACAGCGGGGAACAAAACAAGAACATACCAGTTGTTAGACAAAAGCTTTCTTCAGCCTCACTTGCTCAACTGCACCGCACACGGCTCCTGCGGAAACAGCTCACCCTGGAAGAGGCTGGAGCCCAGGCTTTGGCAGAGAGGAATTAAGTGACCAACAAATGAATAAGAATTACACGTCTACATGCTATTCAGGAATCTTTTTTTTTTTTTTTAATCAGCTGATTTAGCTATTATTTTGTGTGATATACATGCTCCCTCAGACAAGTTAACTTAAAACCAGGAGTGCGCTGTAACCGAATTCTGCTATCACTGCCCAGGTAGACACTCGGAACACTCTGCTCTCCAAACATGCTCCACCGCCAGCCGGCACACTGTGAAAGGCTGTGTCACCGGCTTCAAACCTCTGACTCAAACCCAATAAAACCCAAATAACAAACAATGCTCTCTGAGGACAGCCACTGCTCCCGTATCGTACCAGTGACTCACATAGCCTCATGCCTGAGTCCTGTGTCAAACTAATGGAAATAAACACATGGACCAAGAATATGAAAAGCTGCATTATTATAAATAGTATGGAATGGCTACGGTTGGCAGACCAATTCCTTCACATTATTTAACCATTACAAAACCAGGATTGTTAGAGTCTCAAAAATCTCTGCACAAGCCTTCCTGCAGCACAGCCTGGCTCCGCAGCAGACGGAGGAACATTCAGCCCTGCGGCACCTCCAGGGAAAAAGCTCTGCACTGTTCAGCTGCCCACAAATTTCAGAGGAGAAACTTCTTTGTGTTTAAGAAACTATTACTGCTCTGTCATTAGAGCACCAGGTATGAACATATGCCTGGTATGTTCTGAAAAATCCAAGAAAAAACACAAACCAAGTCTGTTCAGCATGCCAGAGTAGTACTCAATTCATAAACCCAGGCAAGGAAAGTCCCCAACAAAGACAGTCAACAGATTTTTAACACGAAACAACGGATACACAGATAGGAATGAAAACTGATGCTTCAGACAGATTCTTGGAAGGCTTTCATACAGCAAGGGAGGACGTTTCAAGAAGATACAAGAACCACCACTAGATAACATGAACCTTCTGAACGTACGGTTACTCATTAGAAAACATACAGGAAAAATCTCAGGGAAAATGTTTAACTGAGCATTTAAATCAGAAATAACACAAGGTAGAAAAAAATAATCTCCCCAGGACCTAAAGGTCTATCAGTTTATAAAGCACCATTTGTAGCATTTGCTGGAGTCGTTATTCATGAACATCCCCCAGCAGTGCTGAAACATCTTTTTTCTCACCAGCGAACGCCCAGAGAAGAAGCAGGAGCAGACCCCCCTTGGTACAGCCTGGCGCTGAACCAGGACAGGTCCCTCTGCCCCATCCTCCAGCGGCGCCCAGCGCTGAGCCCAGCCCTGCACACAGCACGCATCGCTCCCCACCGCCAGGTGCAGGAGTGGGTCTGTGGAATCCCCGCCGCGCTGCACAGGGGATTTACGCCCGTGCTTCCCGTGGGCACACAGGGGATGTCACTGCTCCAGCCCCACGGGCACAGGAACGTCACTCGGTCATCGGTGCTGGAGCATACTCCGGACTAATACAGAAGTCTCTCTAATGGTTCAAATGAGCTCTGAATCAGAATATTTTCTTCTGTGGAATTATAGATGTTATAATAAAGATTAAACATAGAAACCAACTGTGATTTCTAGGGCAATGCAGCCGGCAGTACAGAGCACATCTGGCGTGCATCCAAAACAGGCCTGGATCCACCTAGCAACCGAAGGAAGCCCTGATCAGGAGAAAGCTTGAACAGAAACAGCAGAAGCAAAGAAACCTGCAAATACTTTCAACAAACCATTTTACAGAAAACTGAAGCTTTTGGCATGCAAGACAATTGTACAGCATGAAGCAAAGCACTGATTGCTAGCAAGATGCTCATGGAAAGCACACATTTCCTTATAGGATCCTCTCCTTGCAGAAAGAGACATCAGCACCAAGCTTCCAGCAAAAAAATATCCTCTGCTCTTTCCTACGGCAGGCTTCACCACCATAAAACCAAAAAATGTTAACAGATAATTACTTAATAGTTTTATTTTTGTTTATAAAACAGTTCCAAAGCGGTGCCTGAACAGCCTTAGAAACATGATAGAGGCCTTAACAGGTAAAATATTATTTAAACTCTGGCTCAGTAACAAAGGCAGATTTGTCTCCCAGATCCTGTCCTCAGGCTGGAGCCTGCACACGGGAGAGAGCTCTCCATGGAGGGGGAGAGGATGGAGGGGAAAAAGTAAGATTCCCTTCCAGAGGGCCCCCGGCCTCCGCTTGGACTCAGAGGCCCAGCCTGCGGAGCTCAAAGAAAATCCTGTCGCTACCGAAAAAATAAGTTAATTCTAAATTTAAAAAAACAGATAGAGAAGATTATATTTAAATGCTGGTTTCAATAATGGAGCTCCTTACTTATGCCAGAAATCATGAATTGCCTTATTTCTGCAGCAGCAGCCTCGCTGGGTGGCATTACATTATTTATGAGTAATGCAATCCACACTTTCTAAACATTCCTACTCGCAATTTGGGCTTTTTTTTTTAGGGTTTCAGATAATAAGTCATGTTAAAACCTATCAAAAGCCAACTTTTTGATGCCTGAGACAGCCAACTGCACAAGTAACTACTAGTGTGCTCTAACTTACTCTACACAGTCACATTAATTCTGAGCCACGCCACCAGTAACCCCTCGCGGAATAAAATACAGTTTTAACAGTTACTAAAGTCCTTTAACATAACACTACCATTTACTTTACATCCTAACAAGTTTTGCATGTGAACAAAATTGAAAGCAGCGATAAATTCATGATGAATTTCAGCATTTTCAGAAAAACGCACTAGAGCACAAAGGAATGAGAAACTGACGGAAGAACACTAAGAACAAAACTGCCTGGCATCCAGCTATACCCTCGGCTTGAACTAAGAGGCAAATGCCTTGCAGGACAGCTCAGTTAAGCGGTCTAGTCTAACAAGAGGGAAGAACTCAGTTATCAAGACATCTCTGATCACTCGGCAAGTCACGCTGCTTGCTGCTGCTTCTCGCTACAAATTCCATCCAGGTCTGAGGAGCAGCAGCTGAACTGACCGTCCAGCACGGCTGCGAAGCATCGGTTGCTGGGTGACTCTCAGTTCCCTGCTGCAGGAGTCAGATCGAGTTAGATCCTGTGGGAGACTGGTTTGATTATTGTTTAAATGCATACCAGACGTGTCAAAAGGCATATAAGCCATATATTTGTCATTTCTTTAAAATTTGTACTGGAAATCAGCTCAGGAAATATCCTGATGCCTTCACCACTAAGGGATTGAAGCAAAGAGGATGAAAGAGTTTGTAAAGTTCACACTATGAGTCAAACAGCTTCCACCGCAACTCCGGAGGAAAAGTCCCACTGCAACTCACATCACACGTGTCCTGGAACACAACTACTTTTGAAGGCACTTGTGATTCATTCCCCTTCCCTCCTCTACCCCACCCACAAAAATGTAACTTCTAGTGGTCCTCCCAAATCACTGCTCCTAACACACAGAGACGAGCAAATTCTCAGGAATTCATCTGCCCAAAGCTTGTACAGGAGAGCAAACAGAAGATATCTGTAGTGTTTCATTAAAAATGCACCATACGAGAGCCAAGAAACCCCGATTTGCGAGTTAACACAGAAAGCTGGGAGCTCTGAAGGGACACACACAGCACCCTGGTCTGACTGGGTGACACCGCAGAGCACCCCAGCTCCTCGGTGCCACTGTTCCCCCTTTGGACGCTCACTTACTGATCTCCTGCTGGAACTGTGACGCATGACACTGAAACTGATCTTTTACCAAGAACTGCTTTTATTTTGCTTCGCCTTTCTATAGGGATCATTTCATTGCTCTTTTCCTCAGCTTACTTGATTTCACCACAACCTGCACCCTTCACATCCTTCTTCTATTTTAAACTATGTTCAAATTATCTGGACTAGAAGAGGCTTACTTTCTAGATTTCACAGGCTAAGCCTGTCACACAAATAGGAAGACACCTACAGCACTGTTTCACCCAAAATGTCCTGGCACACGCTTCCATCCTTTACTCCAGGTATGTGCACAACCCTCTCTTTGTTTCCCCGCTCTGCTTATCCTATCCCACATTTTCCCTTCAGACACAGAAAAGGAAGCGTGTCTCAACGTCCTCCTCCCTTTTAGGACAGAACTTGCTCCCCCAAGGACAGTTGGTGTCCTCCTGCACCAACAGTGGTGGCTGATGGCCAGAAGGTTCCCTGAAACGTGGAACATTAACATCGCACTTCGTGCTTCCCTCACTACACAGCAGACGTGGAAAGGAGCATCCACCAGGCTGAACACAGCGCTTCACGGGCTGAGCCCATCAGGAGCACTGCCTGACAGCACGCGTTGCTGAAATCTAACGTTGTAACATTGAGACTCACACCAAACAAAACTAGAAGGCTTATGGCTACTCTTGCAAATCTATTTCTTATTATGAGACAACTAGAATCGTACCAGGGCATAATTAAAGTTTATTTAACAGACATGGTTTATGAGCATACCATCTTAATTCCAACAGACCACTAAAATCCAGCATCTTCCTCAAACATTTTCAACTCCCTCATACACCTCATTAAGCAAGGACATAGCTTAGATGTCAAGTTTTTCCAGCCAAATCCATCATTAACCGAAATCTCCATATAAGTTACAAAGGTATCTACACACCAAGAGACAAAAATGCACGTTTTGCACGGACACCCTCAGCCTCATACTCTTATTTTCAGCATCTGTGGCACCTCCTGAAGTGACAGAACTGGAACTCCAAGCAGCTTTCGACCTTCCCTTTGCCATCCAGCTACGCCACAACCTGCCGATTATACACAGCCCAGATCCAAACCCTCCTTCCACTTTCCTGCCAGACTTGCAGAGAAATTATTTTGATAAACTGAAGCAGAAGTTCCTTCTCCAACTCTCAAAATACATTTTAACTACAAAGTTTTTAAACCACGAAGTTGATAAATACAAAGCACGTGCTTCCCATATAAAAGGATCAAATGAGTGAAGGAAAAAACGCCAGGATCCGGGGCGGCTCAGCGTGCAGCAGGACTCCAAATGAGCCTTAAAAT
>NW_010125198.1:0-278 GCF_000699245.1 Pterocles gutturalis
AGCAATCCAGAACCACCCACTAGTGATCCCAGCCCCTTCCCGGTGCCCGCGGGCAGCTTTGCCACCCGCCAACGGTGATGCCGGCTGCTCCCCTCTGCCACGGTCCCACTCCACATGGGCAGAGCCGGCTCTCCGTGCCCCCCTCCCTGTCCCTGTCCCCTCCAGCCGGAGCTGCACCAGCTTCGGAGGCTGTAGAATTAGGGATGTTTTGGCTTTGCTGGTTTTCCTTTGCTTTGCTGCCGGGTTTGGTGAGTTCTCTGCAGGGCAGAGGCACGGTG
>NW_010125199.1:0-2161 GCF_000699245.1 Pterocles gutturalis
GGGGGGGTAGCAGAAATCCGGCAGCCGGCGTCGAGATTTCCTTCGAAAGAGCAGTAAAAATCCACGCGAGCCTGCAATTCGCCACCCAAATTACGCCCTCCTTCCCTCCCCCCACAGCTTATTATATTTAATATAAAATATATTTTTAAACACCCGCTCGGATAGCATCTCGCCAATATTTATATTTCCACGTTGCTTGGCATCCACTGTCCCACATTAGACTCTGCCTCTCTCTCCCTCTCTCTAATCCTGCCACTTTAAATAGATGAATTAATAAAGCAAATGAGGGTCTAATAAGCTGACTGTCCTGCCTATTGAGGCAGGGGGAGAGAGACTAGAAAGTGCGCCAAATTTGTTTGCAGTGGATCAAGGCTAGCCGCCTTTGCTTCACTTTCTTTATCTTAATTCCGACTTGAAAAGATATAATTATCTAGTTTGAACAGAGCTGCTATCAAATCCTTCTCTAGGCAAGGCAGGGGAGAGCTGGAGTGGATTGCAGTGTTCTGAGCCGCTTGGTGCAGCCGGAGATAGGGAGTAATGAAGTTGTGGAGTCCTGAGATACAAAGGGCATTAACCTCATTAGCATGAAACCTTTTCTTCTAACCATTGTGGGACCCTTTCAGACTCCTAATCCCCCCTATTTTCAAAGCTTGGTTTGTAATAAAGCTTTTAGGGTTTTTTTTTCAAAGCTAATGGCATTCTCTGAAGATTTTATTGCTGTTACGCTACATAGGACGCTTAATTTTTTTCCACTCTCTCCCTCTCTTCGCTTACGGTTTAAAAAAAAAATAAAAAATAAAAAAAGTGGCGGGGGGTGGGAAGAAAAAAAAAATATATGGTTCCTGAAGAAATAAGCTTTTTATCAAGATGTGAAACAATTTCTAGAAAGGTCCGAGTCTGCTGTTCAGCCACGATGCGTTTAATGTTTGTCCATGTGCATGGGTTTGAAGTGGAGCGTCAGCCAAGTTGGGCGAGTTAAGGTGAAATATGCGCCCTGCTTGGTGTCACGATCTGCACCATCAGGTGTTCGAGGAGGGGGGGGGAAACGCAACGAGAAGTTTACCTTGGGAATAGCTCTACTAAATAATTAGCCTAGGTTGAAATGGAAGGGACTGCATTGCGACATGCGTCCTAACCCTGCCTGGGCCTCTCATATTTGTAGCACTAGTGAATGGAAAGTCACCGGGATCGTATAAGGAGAGATGTTTAAAAAAAAAAAAAAATGGATTTAAAAAAAAAAAATTTACATAGTACCCGATAGAACCAACACGTGCACGGAATGTCTAATCTTAACTTTTCAAGGCAGAATGTTTAACAAAGCTCGTATTTTCGCTATGCATTGTAACTTCGCCTTATCACAGTGTAAAGGGTAGTCAGATTGTCCTAAATTATGTCCAACTAGCCCCCCTGGATCCACGGATTAAGAGATTAAAGGAGACCACTGGGCAATGCCTCCTCTTTCCCCTTCATATTCCTGGTATGATAATTGCCTAAACTGATTTGCACTTTCACAAAAGCTTGCAGGATTCTTTGTAGCTCGAACAGAGCAGACGAGGTTTCTCTATCAATGGAAATAAAACTGATTAATGCAGTCTATCAGGCTAAGGAGCAAATGAAGCATGAAAAAACAACTGTGTACCCCCAGAAAACCAGATAGTTTCCTCAAGGACCCAGAGCAACTTTTTCTTTTTTTTTTTTTTTTTTTTTTTTTTCCCCCCCTTCTACGTCTTTAATGTCAGGGTTTTACCCTGCGCCCAGGATCGCTCCCTTTGAGCGGTGGGGAGAGCAGCAGCTGGGGCGCAGGACCTGCTCCCCACCGCAACGACTCGGCCAGGGAATTTAAAAGACGGGGATAAAGAAAAAAAAATCTCTCCCTAAATAAAGTACATATTTTTGCCAAGGAAAGCCCCTCTCCCACTCAGCGGAGCGCGGCTGCTGAGGACCAGTTTCCCCCTTCCAGTACAAGCCGGTTCTCACTTCAGTTTTTAACTTGGGAAGAGGTTGGGGGTGTTGGTGGTGGCTGTTTTGGTTTGGTTTTCTTCTCTTTTTTTTATTTTTTTAAAGGTGTTTATTTACAGCAAGTGGGTCTCTGCGGATTATTTTTAGAGGTCTATTTACCAGCCGGTGAATTCATTAAGAAAACGCGCTTTTGGCCGCAGGA
>NW_010125199.1:2180-2658 GCF_000699245.1 Pterocles gutturalis
GGAGCGCAGCTCCCACCGCAGGGGTTCAGCGGCTAAAAATGAGAAGGGGGGAAACGACAGGTTTCCGGGAAATTTGGGGGAGGGGGATAATATATGGCTTTAAAATTTAGGGCATATTGATAAATCTTTATTGACAAAATATTGACAATGACATACTTCTTGGAAGTATATAGTGTGTTAGAATTCTAACAAATCGAACACAAAACACAAAAATATTTACATTCTGGTATAGGAGACATGAAGGAAACATTTGTCACTTTTTTTTTAGTAGCTCTATGATCTCGGAATATTATAAGGTCAGTGCTTTGAAAATTACCCCAATGAAAACTGCCATTAGGAAAAAAAAAAGAAAATCAATCTGCGATTTTAAGTCCCTTTTCTCTGGATCCTCCCAGTCTGGGAGGTGTCCCCACCGCCAAACCTGGTCGCTGGGTTTGCTCTTTATTAATGTTTAAAAATAATCATCATGCGGTTTTGC
>NW_010125199.1:2745-4159 GCF_000699245.1 Pterocles gutturalis
CACCCCCCCCCCCCCCTTTCCCTCCCTTCCCTCCCCTGCCCCACCATGTTTGTCCATCCAGAAGGAACACTATGCTTTGTTACTGCTACTTCATTTAGCTTTCACAAACACTTTGACGCCAGAAGTTATCATAAAATGTTTACAGACTGCACATTTCTCGTAAAATAAAATTAAAAAGCACACAGAACCTGTCTTAAAGGGAAAAAATTTACAGTTCATTTCTGCCTTTAGGAACAGGCATACTTTTATCCCCATTTTTTCATTTTTTCCCTTCTTTTTTTTTTTTTTTTGGTTTTTTTTTATTAAGGATTTTTTTTGTTTGCCCAGACGGCTTTACACATGCAATTCAAGTTTCTGAAACAGGTGTGGGTTTTGGCTGCTTACGGAAATTTCTCTTTCAAAGACGGAAAAAACTGTGAAGTGCAAAATGTCCTGCAAGGTGGTAATTTTTTCTGGTTTGGTTGGGGGGGTGGTTTGTTTCGGTTTTTATTTGTTTGTTTGTTTGATTTTTTTTCTCTTTTTAATTTTTTTTCCAAGATTTTTTGACTTTTATTTTTTGTCGTTATGCTTTTAAAAGTGGACTGCGAGAAACGGAATACCTGTCAATCACCTCGTCCCGGTGTTTTGGCTTTGATTGACAGATCCCCCCTTGCCAGAGCGCTGCCGGCAGTGCCACAGTCCGGGAACCTCTGGTGGGTCTCGCCCTCTCTCGCTCCCAGCTGCCTCCCAGACGGGAATCGCAATTTTCATTAAGATCTCCGTGTCCTTTCCACGCACCTCCACGCCGGGGGTGGATGTGAGCCTTTAACACTTTCTGTTGGTGGGGTTGCCTGGCTTGGAAAGGTCCAAAAGTGCCAGTTTTTAATCGTCCGACGTGACGTCGATTTCCTCAGGACTGGCTTGTTTGGTGGCGATTCTCCACCGGTTGATGTGATGAGTCCCTTTTTTCTTCTGTTGTGAGTCTGAACCTTCCTCTTCCAACTTTTGCCGCTTGAACTTTGTCCGTCTGTTCTGAAACCACACTTTTACCTGCAGGAGGAAAGGCATCAGGAGTTAGTCTTCCTTCCCGGACCGGCCGGTGCTGCCCGTTGCCCTGCCCGTACCGAGAGGCTCCAGTGCCCTGTCTGCACCATCCCTTGCCTGCACCATCCCCTGCCTGCACCACGAGCTGCCCGCTCCATACAGTGCCTGTATTACTTTCCCCATTATCTTGCCTGCACCATTCCCTGCCTGCTCCACGTGCTGCCTGTCCCATAAAAACCGTGCGCTCCCCGCCCCCCTACCCCGCCTGGATGGGGGGCGAGGGGAGCCGGGGCCCGTGTGCCACCTAAACCCCTCCGAGAAAGACACAGACACGCTGACCTGTTCCCATCAGGTACCTCCAGAAGACCCACGCGTGGAGTGGGCAGCCGCA
>NW_010125200.1:0-6204 GCF_000699245.1 Pterocles gutturalis
TGGGTGCCATCCCTTCCCTCCAGCGTGTCCACGATACAGCAGGTTCTGAGCAGCGCAGCTGGGGACAGGTGCACCTCCTGCTCCGCCACCACAGTACGAGGATAATAATTCTCAGCAGTTGGCTTTTCCATAGTTCAAGTCAAGTTTAGCAATGCCTTGAGAGGTGAAAGAGCGAGCAGATTAAACTGCAGTTTTCCCTTTTGTCTTCCTCAGGCGGGCGCAGCAGAGCAGCTCATCCCGGCCTTCCTTAGGAAACAATTGTTGCATCCTCCAAGCTGCTAGTAAAACCCACTTTTTCCCCGTTTGTGCCTGCGCTTTTCTGCACAGCTGCGTTGCAGCGTGCTGCCCTTGCTGTCGCAGAGCTGCTGGGAGGGGAACGGCCCGTTGCAGCCGGTTGTGCTTGGGCTGTAAGGGGACGATCCTGGGAGCGCCTGGAGAGAAACCTCCACTGCAGACGCTGTAGATGGCTTCTCTGCTTTCCTGATACTGAGGTAGGAGAGCTTCAGCGTGCGCACAGGCGTCCCCCTTTGCTGGCAGGCCTGCAGGCAAGGGGAGGAGGGCTCTGCAGCTCGGGTACAGCCCGTTGGAGCACAGGAGGTGCTGGAGGACTGAGTGGCCACAGAGGTGACCCCCAGCACCCACGCCCCGAGGGAGGGCTCGCAGGCTGCCCCGAAGGCGGCGGTGGTGTCTGGTTTTCTCGTCTCCCGGACAGACTACCAGAGAATCGCCTGTTCTGCTGGGGGCGTGTGATGCACAGGCTGCTGCTGGGTTCTCGCGGTTTATTTTTAGGGGGTGAAATCGATGTGTGGATCAATCGGCAGATTTGGTTTTAGTTGCGGTGTTGCTGTGCAGGCTGGTCACTGCCCAGTTTGATTTTCCTGTTGGTGGATGCTGCAGGCTGGTTCGTGCCTCAGTTTACTGCTGGTGGGTGAGAAATCAGCGCTGAGGTAACCGGAGAGCAGCCTCAGGGTCTGAGCCAGACTGTTGGCTTCTTTAGTTCTTCCCTTGCCATCGCCTCCCTCCAGCCCCGGTTTGGTTTGGTTTCCACAGGTTCACTCTGGCAGAGCGACCGGGCTCTCCCCAGCCCGGTTCACAGCAGTGCCTTTCCCAAGCTGCCCAAAATGCTGCTGGCGGATGCCAGGGTGTCAGAGATGCTCATCCCTGCTGCAGAAGCTTGCAGATGTGGGTGTGGGAAAGGTGCAGACGGGAGGATTGCCCCATTCCTGCGAGTGGCTCCGGTGCCAGCCTGCGCTCTGGGCTCCGGCGTGGGGTGGATTCTCCCAGCAGCGATACCGTCCCTCTGTTCAGACACCCGCATGGCGGGGGAAGGAACAGGGGATTCCAGAAGAGCCTGAAACTGTTTATACAAAAATGTTTGGATATGTGGTGGTTAAAGCTAATGCTTCTGGGCGTCTTGATTTACATACGAACCGGCTGCACTTTCAGCTGAGCTGGGTGGGGCTGGGTTCCCTTCTCCTGCGTGCAGGGTAGCATAGAGTGGGATGGAAGAGAAATGCTGGGGCGTGGGGAGCGCAGAGGGGGCGGTAGTTTCACGCCTAGCACGTGGGCACGGGCAGACAGAAGTTGTAAATATTCCCTTTTTAGATAGTTGCCTCTGCAGTGAAGTTCCCGTCCTTCAGCCAGACCGTCTGTTCTCATGCCAGCGTTTCACGGGGCGTGGGGAAGATGCTATCTGGTGTTTCTAGAACATGGGAGCAGTAGGTGGGTAGAAGAAAGGATTCAGCCGCTCCGAGTGGGCAGGCGCTCTGCCTCCTCTGTCCCCTCGCAGGCAGCGGTGCCACTGCCCAGCCACCCACACCAGCTGCGGGTCACTCTTCCAGGGACAGCGCAGCGAGGCTTTGGCTCTCATTACTCATCTCAGGTATAGAAAGATCTCAGGTATAGAAAGGAGAGAGTAACTAAGAAGCCAAAGCTGAGCCACTAATGGGTTTCACTTTCCAGTTTCTGATGTGGTAACAGTATTTAGATTTGCCCGTCCCCCCTCCCTGATAGTAACTCGTTTTAATGAAGAATACATGTGAACAGGTTTTCAAAGCATCTGGTTTCAGATGGCTACTTTATAAATGCTTCTGGGTTTTTTTTCCTGTTACTACCATGGCATGATCCTTCAGTGCACTTGTATTTTCATCTGAATTTTGAACTGCATGTTCATGGCATTTACAATACCTCACTTCAACTGCTGGGTGCGTAAAGCCAAGGTTTAGGGAGTGGGGAAGTGGCACAGGAGGCAGAGGCACGTTCCAGCATTCTCAATTTAGCTGGTGTTGCTGGTCCTGGCATCTGCTGAGGACAGAGTGCCATGTGGCCCTGATCGTTTTACTGTGTCCAGCTCTGGGGCCCCAACGTAAGAAGGACACGGAGCTGCTGGAGCGGGGCCAGAGGAGCCACGGAGATGGGCCGAGGCTGGAGCAGCTCCCGTGCGAGGACAGGCTGAGAGAGTTGGGGGTGTGCAGCCTGGAGAAGAGAAGGCTCCGGGGAGACCTTCCAGCAGCTTCCAGTGCTGAAAGGGGGCTACAGGAGAGATGGGGGGGCTCTGGATCAGGGGGTGCAGGGACAGGACGAGGGGGAACGGTTTGAAGCTGAAAGAGGGGAGATGGAGATGAGATGTGAGGAAGAAATGTTTTCCTGTGCGGGGGGTGAGGCAGTGGCCCAGGGTGCCCAGAGAAGCTGTGGATGCCCCATCCCTGGAGGGGTTCAAGGCCAGGCTGGATGAGGCTTTGGGCAACCTGGGCTAGTGGGAGGTGTCCCTGCCCATGGCAGGGGGGGGAACTGGGTGGTCTCTAAGGTCCCTTCCCACCCAAACCATCCCGTGCTTTGTTCATGTTCTCGGGCTGCCAGACTGTGTGTGCTCTTGCTGCAGGGGTGCATGCGTGAGTGCAAGGGCTACTAAATGAAACAGTTTAAAATTATTTTTTCCTTCTGGTTGAGAAATGGTCTTCTGATTCGAATGTGAAGAGACTGTCGGACAGCTCAGCCCTGGGTGTGATGAGTAGGCTAAGCGTTCATACTTCAGCTGACTGATAACCATTGCAGTGGAAAAATTATACAAATTATCTTGCTGAGATAGTGGCTTACTTCATTCAACCTGCCCGAACATGTATTTTCCTGGCAGAGCCAGAAATAGAGCTTCCTGTTGATTATCTTGTCCATCAAAGCAGTAATTTGACTTTTTAAAAGATTATAGCAGCTTTTCAGTGGAGGCTGAGGCAACATAGGCACCCAAAATTCTGACAGCCTGGAGATCACACAAATCAGTCAGCATGCGGAGTTACCAGCATGACCAAGATTTGGGTATACGTTGGTAGAATACAGCACTCTTCTGTAATAACCTGTAAAACTACCCCTGGTGAATTGTACTCATCAAATAACCTCATTGGAGCTTTTATTTCGAGGTCCAGATATTATCCTGTTGATTCTCTTACAGGCTCATGACGAAGTCTGCCCTGAATTTCCGCTGACGTGCGAAGGCTGCGGGAAGAAGATCCCAAGGGAGAAGGTATCTATCCGACCACCGGTGACCCGTGTGCCGCGGTGGCATTTGGGACCCTGATGGGTGGAGCCGGGCAGAAAACTGGGACTGTTAGAAAGTGGAGCGGGGAAAGCAGTTAAGTGGCAGCTGTTAGTACAGATGTGACCTTTCCACGTGGCTCATACATTGGTAGGGTGCGAGTGGACGTGGCTCATCAGCACTCGTAGTTTTGGGTTCGTGCTGCAGCCGCCGCCTCCCGTGAGTGGTGTGTTTGGGTGCAGAGCCTCCACAGGAAAAGCACGCTCCTGGCTTTAAAGGGTACTAAAGTTCTGTGTAAAGCACCGATATCAACCACTGCTGCAGTTAGGGAAAGGGAGCCCATCTTCAGCTAAACCAATTTATTTCTAATTAATCATGTAGTGGAATCCATGTCTGTAAGGCCTCCGTGCTGCTGGCTCCTGGGGCAAGGCTCAAAAGTCTGAAAATGAAACTTTTGGGAAACATCTTCAAAAAGTATGTTCATCTGAAACCGTCCTGCCTGCTGCGGGCAAATATTTTTAGTAGCGCTGTTGCAAAGGGCATTGTAGCGCAGGGCAGGGGGGACAGCAGCACCAAAAAGATGAGCAAAGAGCTCTTCAAAATGGGCAGCCCAGTGAAGGACTTTGTGCTGGGATCCTGGGTTACAGATCTGCTGAAGCTGGAGCCCGGCAGAGACCAGGCTTGGAGGATTCCCATGGGTGATCTATCCTTCACTGAGATGTTAACTCCCTCTTTTATCTCTCTCCAAACTTCTGTTGATGAGCTGCAGCCGTTGTAACTCTGAGGAACCTGACTCATTAAGCAGGCCAGATGGACCTAGAAGCTTTTAAGAAAGTGGTTTAAAAACAGTTTCAGTGGACAAATGTTGTAGCAGATGTAGGTGTTAAATCTGTTGTTCAGAACAGATCCCTGCTGATGAGCGGTGTATCGCAGTACGCCAGTGCCTCTTAGCAGTAATCATACGCCGGGGGGAACCCAACTGAGCTGTCTTGGTGGCTGGGGGTTAGTGGCATTTCTCTGTCGAAATGTCCAGCGTTGGCCTTGGTTCTTCACGGCAGCTGCTGGCCGAGGTGTGGTGTCGGTGGGCACCCCGGCGAGGGGGTGCTGGACCCCGCAGAGCATCTGCCCTGGCACCGGTGGATCTGCAGTCATTGCTGTAAATACTTGGACGGCACCGCAGGAAAGCTTTTTGTTCTCAATTTTGTAATGCTTAGCTGGAAGTAAAAATACCGGCTTGTGGCACGTCCCGACCGGGGTTATGTGAAGTGCAGACAGAATGAAATGTCTCCCTGTTCCGTAGGGCTGTGCTGAGGCCGCCCCTTCCTCCACCCTCAGGGAGGCTTTGCTCAGCGCCTGTAACCTGTGCTGGCAGCTTTTTCTTTCATGCATGTGCAGGTGAGAAGCGAGCCCTCCCAGCTGTCAACAGAAAAAGGAGTCAAACTTCCTCCCACGTGCTACGTTTGTGTGGCGGTGACAGTCACGCCTCTGGCAGGCAGCGATGAGCGGTGGCTTGGGTGTTCTTGAGATCATCTTCGGTTTCCTAGACCTCAGCAAGATGGGGCCACATCAGATCTAACCTTGCCTGCCTTCCTTTCTAGTTTCGGGACCACGTGAAGAGCTGTGGCAGATCTAAGGTGCCTTGCAGATTTGAGGTGGTCGGATGTGCTGAGGTGGTAAGGGCTCGTCCACTGATGTTTATCTCGGGACAGTGTCAGAGTGAACCTGCGAGCTGCGGGTGCCCAGACTGTGCGAGATGTTTGCGTACAGGTGTTTGAGTAAAGTGGTGTTTCCAACCCTTTGCAAACGGAGCTTAACACCGCCTGCTGCCCGGAGTGTGGGTATCCAGAGAGTGAACACGATGCGGAAGGAAACCTCCTTCCTGCGGGACACCCCGAGTGCTTTGAGGCTCTGGGGCTGACGGTGCTTTCAGCTGTGAGCACAGAACTGGGTGTCTGGTGTCTTTCTCTCCTGCTAGAGCTTGGGCCAGGCCGTATTTTTCCATGTGATTTAGTTTTCCCAGCTCCTACTGGTGGTGTTGATATAAATCCCTCCTCGGGGAGATGACGTGTGGCTGCATCCTTTGGTGCCGTTCCGCACATGGGACAGAGCCCTTTTGGGGAAGTCGTGGAGGAAGGCGGCGTGGAACAGCTGGGAAAAGGTTAAGCATCCGTCACTGTGTGCGATGGCAGCGTTTCTAAAACAAAACAAACCCACCCCCACCCACAAACCAGATTTTTAACTATCTTCCTTTGTTTTTTTCCCCTTTATAATTTAAAGCTAACATAGTGACCTCAAGAGGAGGAATTTGTTGTGTGGATGATGACAGCATGGGTGGACTGAACAGGGGGTGTATTTCTTTTCATGTAGGTGGAAAATGAAAAGCTCCCAGAACACGAAAGCAAGTGTTTGGCAGAGCATCTCTACATGCTGCTGAGTTTTGTGCTCAGCCTCAAGGCTGGGTCTGGAGACCTGAAGCCCCTTCCTGCCCTTCCCTCCTCACAAAACAACTCCCCGCTGCTAGGGGCAAACTCTCTGTGCTCAGAGCCGGAGGTCTCCAGGTCCCTGGAGCTTTTGGGAAGATGTGAGGCCCTTGAGCGGAAAACGGTGACCTTTGAGAACATTGTCTGCGTGCTCAATCGGGAGGTGGAAAGAGGGTCTCTGACAGCTGAAGCCTA
>NW_010125200.1:6220-9920 GCF_000699245.1 Pterocles gutturalis
GAAAATCGAAACGCTGAGTAACAAGGTGTGTAACCCCTGGCTTGGGCTTTCCAGCGCTCTGAGCAGAGACTTTTTTTTTTTTTTTCAGTTTCCTTTCCATGTTACTAACTAGCAGAGCTTCACTGCCTGGCCCTGAATCTCCACAAACCTGAAGGCAGAACTAAAATATAATTTGTGCCTCTGCCCAACCCGCAAAAGCTTCCTGGAAAAGATGAGAGTTAAACTGACACGGGGAAAGCGTGTAGATCTCTGTGAGCAATCCCGGTATGCAGACAGCGGGATGGTGTTCCTGGGCAGAGTTTTCCAACAAGAGACGGAGCACCAGGCATTGCATGGGATTGCTCTGCGTCCCTGGGGCTGCTCGCCTTCCAGACCTGTCAAAGCTGGCGTGACCCTAGCTAGTTAGTGGCGATTAACCCTGTGGAGACCTTGTTGGCTGGCTGTAGGTTCTTTTTCTCAATCTGATGCTGAGGTTTTGGTTTTTTCCCCCCCTCCTCACTCCTTGTGCTCTAACATAAGGGAGCTGCTCCTTGGGAGGATTTTTCCATTCACTGTGGGAAGGTTTCCAGCTCCAGCACTGAGCTGTATCGACAGATCTTCTCTAGAATGACAGGGTTCAAAGGAAGCGCCAGTGAATTGGCTTATGATGCTAAATTTCTCCCTCCCGTGACCCCTGTCAATTCTGGAGAAGGTCTGTCGCTGAGGAGTCGTCCTGGCAGGGACGCTGGTGGCTCTCAGGGCTCTCGCAGACGGACGCATTTCTAACCCGCCTGCACCACGTGTCCCACCGAGCAGGTCCGGCAGCTGGAACGGAGCATCGGGCTCAAAGATCTGGCAATGGCTGAGATGGAGGAAAAGATCCGCAACATGGAAGCTTCCACCTACGACGGTGTTTTCATCTGGAAGATCACAGACTTTGCCAGGAAGCGCCAGGAGGCGATAACAGGCCGCTCTCCTGCCATCTTCTCTCCAGGTTATTGCACACAAATCCACAAAATTGCAAAAGCTTTTTGCATCTCGGCTGGGCATGGGATTTGTAGCGGTGTCCTCAGCAGGGGAGATGCTGGCTGTTGGGATGTACTGCTGTTCTGTCCCCCTTTCCCTGTTGAGCCTGGAACATTTATTTTTTTTAGCATTGGGCTATATGAAACTGCTCTGCTGAAAGAGGTGCTTTTTCGATTGTAGAAGACCTTTTCAATTTCTTGAAATGGTGGGTGCAACCCTCTTAGCTCTGGAATAGCCCTGCATAACCCTTTAGATAGAATTAAAATACTCAGAGACCATAAAACCAGCAATAAAATGCTAAAGGAAGGGAGGAAATATATATTAGAGCCCCAGGAATATATTTTAGTGCCTAAACCATGACGATGCAAGAGACAATATCTAAATATAAGCCCAAATATGTCTAGGGAAGTGCTTGAATATCTGCTAGAGGAAGGGGCTCTCCTCGCAGAACTGCCCCAGCCCACCACGGTTCTTCCTGTTCTTAAAAAATAAAATCTCAGACGGTGAGCAGTGGGGTATGATCTGGCTTGGTCGCTTATGAAAGCGTTTCCCAGGTTTGCAGCTGTGAGATGAAACCATCTCTTTGCACAGTTTCGTTGCTCAGTGGGGAGCTCACCTCGCAATGGAATGGTTGCAGAGGTTAGTTTGTGTTTGCCTGAGCAGGAATTGCTTGGATGGAAACGTGCTGGAGAGCTTTTTCAAAATGCCCAGAACTGCATGCAGACCTGGAGCATGTCCCTCACGCTGCCTCCTGCCGCTGTGACAAAGCAGACTGTGGCTGGGCCATGAGAGAAAAGCGATGGAATTTTAAAAACTATTTTTATATCTGTTTTCTGGATGAAGGCTGTTCAGAGTCCTTTTTCTCTTGAAAAACTGAAAGAAAAAAGGATTCTGTTTCTTGAGGGGAACTAAGCTGGGACTGAAACTGTGTGCGTGCAATTCATGTTTCCTTTTAAAAGTCTGCAGCAGTGGTGGAAAACCCCTGCTCGCTGTCCCCTTCGGGAAGGGCAGCACTTCCTTCTCCCAAAGCCAACAAACCTGCTTCAAATGTCTTTGGTTTGGCTTAGAGAGAGGACGTGAAATGGTGCATCCTGCCCCCTCCTGCACGGTGCTGGAGAGCTGCTGGGCCTGAGCGGCTCCGGGGTGGAGGGAGGTGCTGCCGGAGCCGGCTCCTGCCCTGCCCGTGCACATCCCGGGTCGCCGTGCCCGGCCCAGGGGCTCGGATCCCACCCGGGGTCCTCACAGTGGAGTGGGATTCGTTTTTCTAGGTTGGAGGATCAACTCAGCTGGTGGAGGGATGTATCAGAGGCAGCCCACGGGAGGGAAAGGAGCGGAACCTCTCCAAGTGCGAGAGGTGTCGACTGTCCGGATGCGTGTTGGCCGTGCCCTGGATGCTCAGTTCCTCCCGGAGCTGCAGCTCGTGGTGGCTGGTGCCTTGCCTCTGCGCCGCGTGTGTTGGCTGGGCGCCGTCCCGGGCCGGCAGCAGGGCAGCAAGGGCTGGGCTCGGGGCTTTCATCAACTGTCCCATCAAAGGACAATATTACTTTGCGGGCCACTGGGCTGTGTTTGGTGTTGCAGGTTGGTCTCTGCAATCTGCTAATGAAAATCTTGGATTGGAAGGTGGGGGCTGCCTCTGCCCAGCACCAGGACTGCTCCGGGAAGAGGCAGGGATTTTTTATTTTGTTATCTTGCAAGTGCAAAGTCCAAGGTCTTGTTTCCTGCAGTAGTTGTGTCGCTTAGGTGAGAGATCCTCACTCCTGGTGCTGCTTTAGCTGGGAGAGTTAGGCTGAGAAACAAAGGTCTCTTGTGGAGGTGGGGTTTGTATTGCAGAAAGTAGAGCAAACAGACTGAGCAGCACGAGTCTGGGAAGGAGACAGCTGGGAGGAGAGAGGTTGACGTTGCAAATGGGATGAAAAAGGGAAATTAGCGTTATTGTGGTTTTGTATTTAAACGTAAAGGCGAGCAAATACCAAATGAAATCAGTATTAAAACAAAGAGAAAGAAGTAGAGTTACCACTCGCTCACGCTGTGAGGACACAGCAGCTGTCGCAGGATTTTGCAAAGGGCAAAATGGTCAGAGTTCGAAAAGGCAAATCCGCCCAGGAAAGGTTCATCGGTGCGTGAGGCGGGACAAGCCGAAGCGAGGCTGCTGCTGGAAAGCCCCCCACTGCTGGCCTTCAGATACCAGGAGGCGGCTTGCTGGGCTCTTGCTGTGTTTCTGATGCTCTTGGCCTTTGCTGGGGCAGGGGGAAGCAGGGTGCTGGCTCTCTGCTCCGAGCTGGCGGCATGGTGCAGGAGGCACTCGAGCTGCCCAGAGCCTTTTCCTGGGTGCTCCCACCGCTCCAGGGCCATCCTGCCTCCCGTTCCCGCCTGGTTTTACATTCCCAGGGTTTCAGGAGAAGCCCCAGCTGAGGACGTGCTGCTGGGACAAGCAGAGGGTGGCATCTGCCCTGAGAGCAGGTGGAGAGGAAGGACTGAAGGAGACAAGCTGGGGAGTGCCAGGAGGGAGGCGGGTGACAGAGCCCTGATCTCTTGCGGAGGTGCATGGTGTCTGTGCTATTGCTCTGTGCCCTGGTTGTAAAAGTTCCCCGAGTCCCGCCGTCAAGCGCTGCCTCTGGTCTCCTGCCCTGTGCCCAGCGGGTGCGGAGCCTCACCGGGCGGAGTGGCGGAGCGCTGCGCTGTCAGCGGCCGGAGT
>NW_010125200.1:10428-10636 GCF_000699245.1 Pterocles gutturalis
CTCCAGGCCAGTCTAAGATCGCATCTGACTGATGTTTGTCTCTGGTGGCTCCTGGATCACCTCTGTGATATATGTATTTTTAAGACCCAGAGCTGGTTTCTTCCAGGATCCAAACTTGAGAGTCCTCAGAGCTCAAAGGAACCTGTTGGTACCAGGCTTGGCTGGGTTTGCCGCTCACCGTGCCTGTTCTGTCACCCTGACAGCTTTC
>NW_010125200.1:10681-12693 GCF_000699245.1 Pterocles gutturalis
CGGCACCGGGCGCGGGACACACCTCTCCCTGTTCTTCGTGGTGATGAAAGGACCCAACGACGCGCTTCTGCGGTGGCCCTTCAACCAGAAGGTGGGTTTGGGACAAAGCCCCCCGCCCCGTGCCCAGCACGTTTTGCACCCACTGGAGCTTCTAGGCACCATCCCCTGGGCTGCTCAGCCAGCAGAAAGAGAAGGAAGGGCTCTGATGTTGGCCGCCCTGGGGGTTCCTCAGCACCAAGCGGGCTGCAGGGCCGGGGCAGGACGCAGCCGGGCTGCAGCAGGAGAGCAGCGGCGTGTTTGGAGCCTCTGCATGAATGTGAGGCAGGGGAAGCTTGTGCTGGTGCTCAGGGTGCAGCTGATGCTTGCTCAGCATCAGCAGCTCAGATTGCGGGTCCGAGACATTGCAGGGTTGTGAAACGCTTCAAGGCTGAGCGGGCGAAGTACTGACACAGAGGGAGGGGCTGTGTTTTCGCAGGGGACAGCACCTCTGCGACTTGATGAAATACCTGCGTGGGGTATTGGTGTTGGGAGTGAATGCCACACCAGCCTGCTGCAGGGTTTCAGGGTCAGTCTGACAGCCCTGTGCTGCCACCCAGAAGTTTCCAGTGACAGGGCAGGATGTGGGAAGGGTTCTGCAGAACGTCACCGAGATGACATTCTCCACTGACCCTACCTGCAGGCATTTCTCATTTTTTTAGGCACGTGATGTGGCTGCAGTTGTGTTGGTTCTTGCACATTTCATGGGCTTCAAGTGAGCAGGTCACCGGGCTGGGTTTCCTTGTGCTTTTTATTCAGCCGCTCATATTATCCCCCAGGTAACCCTGATGCTCCTGGATCAGAACAACCGGGAGCACATCATCGATGCTTTCCGACCCGACGTGACATCCTCCTCCTTCCAGCGCCCCGTCACGGAAATGAACATTGCCAGCGGCTGGCCGCTGGTTTGCCGCTGTTCTGCCCTGTCTCGTTGATGGAAGCCAAGAACTCCTACGTGCGTGATGACGCCATCTTTATTAAAGCCATCGTTGATCTCACAGGCCTCTAACCCTCCTCCCCTCCGGGAGCCGTGAACACAGAGCCAGCCCCGTGTGGGGCGTCCCCCCTGGTGCTGCGCTGCAGGCGGGGCTCAGGGCGAGGAGGGGGCCGACAGCAGAAGTGGAAAAGCCCTCCCCAAAAAGGGACCTTTGCTCTGAGTGGAAACGAGGTGTCTGACGGGAACCCTCCTCCCTGCTGTCAGAGAGTCCTTCCCTCAGAAGAGGTGCGGGTGGACGTTCAGTCTGGGGGGTACAAGAAGATCCGCAGGGACTTGGGTGTCTGAACTGCTGCTGCCTGGGCTCCCAGTGGAAACCAGTGCAGCTCTTGCTCTACCAGTTTAGTCCTCGGTGCTCTGCAGTAAAAGAAGGGTTTGGCCTGCCCGAGCACCACCTCGCGTGGATGTTTGGCTCAGCCCTCGAGGATTTTCTTCAGAGATTTCCGTGTTCCTGGAAGTTTTGTGTGCTGCAGGGGTGCCCTCGCTCTGCGCCGCTGGCTGCTCTGTGCCTTGACAGACGGGAAGGGCACGCGGCAGGCTCGGTGCAAGCCAGGCGAGAGAGGTGCGGCTGATCTGCTGCTGTTCTGGGGCCATTGTTGTCTTCAGAGAGGGGTGCTGAGCCCAGCTGCGTGTCTGGGGGTGGGTGGGAGCACAGGCCGGGGCCGGCAGCACCTGCTGCCTGGGAGGGAGCATGGGGCAACACCTGGGATGCCCGTGGTGAAGGCGAGGTGAATCTCCCCTGGAGCCTGCCCGTGCTGGCCCAGGAGCGCAGGGTGACACAGGCTTGGTGCAGAACTTCAGCCCCTGAACCCTGGGAGCCCCAGGTGAGATTTTAGCCAGACCCCATGCCGGAGCAGCAGCAGGCAGGGCAGCGGCAATGCTGGAAGCTGCCTTTACTCACTCACAGATGCTCCTGAACTGGATTTCATCCCCGTTGAGGGCAGCTGCAGGTGCCCCGGCCTTCCCTGGGCCATCTCCAGCC
>NW_010125201.1:0-92840 GCF_000699245.1 Pterocles gutturalis
GGTTAGGATGTGAAGAGAAAACTTCCTGCCCTGGTACGGCCCCCAGATTAGTTATGGATTTTTCACGTAGGCAGCGATGAAGTTGCAGTAAGAAGTTCAAAGGGAGTCAAGAGATACTTCAGGGCCTTGGGACCACTGGTGAAGGGATGAGGAGAAGATGAAGGGTTCTCCTCTGTCCTTCCAGTTGCAGGAAATGATGAGGGAAGGCACAGGAAGACCCTGCAGATCAATACCTGGCTCTGAGACTGGTATCACTGGCAAAATGTGGGGATTTTTTTTTTATCTTGAGTCAGTCAACACGATACCAGGCCTGCTGGTGACAGACAGGGTACACCCATCACCAAGGGAGAAAGGGATCTTTGCACCGGAGTTAGCAGGGCTCATTGCCTGGGCTAGCAAGTGCTCATTTCTCAGTGGGCCCCACTCTAGCTGGAACAGATAGCTGGTAAGTTTTGCCTAACAGAAGAGTTTTCATAGAAAATAGCTTCTGTGTGTCACAAGGAATTACATGTATCTTGGTTTTTTGTTATTGTGTGAATCTAGAGGTACCTTTAATACTTTAGACCTAGTACAATTTCACCAGTATGATTTTGTAGTGGCATATAAAATTATTTTAGAAAGAAATAACAAGCACTAATAAGGTACATAGGTTTTTGAGATTATTTTCCCTTACACATTCCTTATACTGAACAGAGATATAAAAGATAAAAACCAAGACAAAGCAAAAAAAAAAAAATCTTGCGCACACTAGCTGATCTTCTTCAAAAGGAAGACAGGTGTGGTAGTCCTAATATGCACCTTCTTTAAAGATGAAGAGATGGGGTATTTTTGTTTTCTTTTTTAAGAAAAAACTTTAGGTATAGCATAGTTGTGATGTTGTCTTCGTCTTGCATTTTAGCTATAGAAGGACTACACTATACGTGCAGATACTCTAGTATTAACTTCCTGCTTTCCAAGCAAATGCCACTTGTACTAATCTTATGCTACTAATTCCCCTTACTATATATTCTAGACAAAAGGGCATAGGCATGATAGATGACAAATCAAAGCAGTTGTTCCTTAAAGCCACATTAGTATGGCAACAACTGAGCTTTGAATCTTGGCATTGAGTTCTGTACATACTGTCACAGGAGTTTCTCAAAGGGATAAACTAGACCTTTGAAGTACCAACAAAGTACATGTGTGAAATCATCTTTTAAGTTCAATTCAGTGGAAGTTTTATTACTGACTTCAATAAGTCTAGAGACTGCATCTTTAAGCATGTATGTCATCTAAAAGTCTGCATTGAATCATATCACTCTATAAAAGCGTTTGTAATTGTGGACACTCCCTGGGGCAGACATAGAATGCCATGGTTACTTCTGAATCACCATTACCAATGTCCTGTCTCTTACATTCAGACCTTGCCTAAATAGGAGCACTTGCAAACTTCAGGTGAACTGCGAAGTGGTAAAAATTAAATGGCTGTGGTTCACTACTTTGGAGACACTTGTTCAGAAGGCAAGCAGCCTTTAGTTTCTGTGAGCTGAAGGATGTTGAGCTGCAGCAAATTTAAGTCAGCGCATATGTTTGGTCATGGCCCATGGGTTTATAAGTAAAGGGAGGGGAAGAAAAAAAAAAAGTACTAATTTCCAAAAAAAGATCTCTCTCTTGGGATGGCTACTTAGCCCTAATTCAGAACAGGCTCTTGATTCAACAAATTACCCTGAACAACCTCATGAGATGTTCATTTCTCAAAAACAAAAATGTGTCAAATCCATTTATGTAAAGAACAAGATTTGGCTTTTTTTTTTTCCTTCCAAAACTGAGATGTTTTGAATCAACTGCTGTTCAGAACTCACATGCCAGCAGACAAAATGGGTTTCTAAAGGATTTTATAGCTGTCCTTTTGCTATAACTAAAACCAGGACAAAATGCTGAATGGAAAACACACCTCAAAAGTTTGAGCCTGTTCTTTCTCTGCAAATCGATGCCTCACAATTAAAGTGTTAGAACAGAACATCAGAGGGGTGTTTTGGACATCTATCTGGTGGAAAACCAAGGTCAATAAAGTTTTAGGGACTTGAGTTGCAACAGAAGGCAGGGATGTAGGACTCCATGTGGGCAAAAGAACCTGACAATAATGTTTTGCATTTTATAGAATTGTTTCCAGGAGATATTTAAGAACAATACTCCCTGTTTGTATGCTTCACTGTTCTCCAAAGGAGGGAGGCTCATTAAGGAGCCTGCTGTAGTTCTAATTTGTAGCATGTTCATATCTCTGATATTTAATTTCAAGTACAGAGCTTGTTCAGAAAAGAGAGAATGAATGAAAATAGTCTTTTTGTATGCTAGAAAACCATATGCACTTGTCCAAACATCCAGAAATTAAAGAGAATCAGACCCCTGTTTTGAGTAGTGACTGTTCTACACATTCTCAGAACATCTTGGTGACAGCTTTTCGGAGAATGTTAATGGCTGGCATCTTGGGCAATAATGGTCACAAGTTGCAAAGTTCAAAAAGGGAAAAGAGAAGCACCAAAATAAGTATAATGGAACCCCTAGGAGGCCCAGAGGATTGGCACGTGAGCTCTCATAGACACTAAATACAAAACCAGAAAGAAACAGATTTGGATATTTCTCAATGGCAAGGCAGACAAGAAAACAGGAGGTTCAGATAACTGAGAAGCCAAGTAACAAACTGGGATAAAACCTCCCAGGAGTCAGTTACAGGAAGGCCATTTGAGCCTGGTCCAATGTTTCATCCCTCTGTCAATCTGCTCTTTAAAAAAAAAAAAAAAAAAAAAAGGCAAGATCAGGCAGGTAGCTAGAAATTAATCCTGGGGGTGAGAAGGTACTATTTTGAGCTTAGCAGGGAATTAACAGTTTAAAGAATACTTCTCTACAATAAGTATTTTCAAAATGGAAATCTCACATATTTAGAAAATTGGCTTATGAAATAGCTTATAAAACACAGTGGAAGAATTATTTCAACTAAGAGAGAGAGCATTATTTGAATTCTTGGCACTGTACTTTAAAAAAATTTGTAGATCATTTGGAAAAAGTTCAAAGGGAACCAGTATAAATGATTTGAGATGAAATATAAGTAGATTTTTGATCAATGGCTTAAGAGCATCAGGACAGGAACTATACTTCAAATGGTACTGCACAACTTAGAAAAAAAGCTGAAAGAAATGAAATGTTTAAAGGAGAGAAAAATTGCTTAAAGGGCAGGACATATAGAAATGGCCTTCAAATACATGAAGACAAAGTAGAATGTATTCTCCATGTTAAACTGTGGATAGAGCAAGAAATGGCAGGCTTAAAGGAGAAAAGAGGGGTCAAAGTTGGACTAGACAACATTTCCTAACAATAAAGATAGCAAAGTCTTGGAACAGGTTGCTTGGAAAGATGAAACAGTCTTCAACACCAGAAGTCTTTGAAAAGAGGCTGGGAAAACCAAAACCAAACCTGTCCAGAATGACATAGATATGCTTTGGCTCAGGACAGTTAGGTCATCTGTAAAGTGTCTTTCATTTATTTTTCTGGGATTCTGAGAAAGGTGAATTACACACTACCTGATCGCACTTCATAAGTGAATTAAGCTGGCTGTATACATAAACCTATAACACCAAAAATACTTCAGCATGAAAAGTAATTTTCCTATTGGATTTATTTAGTTACTAAAACAGAGCCAACAGAAATATGGCAACAACAACCAAACCTCAGTGTATTAAAAGTATATACATGCCAACAAACCTGCAAAGGTTTTCTTTTTCCCCTTTAAATGTGTTGAAAAGATGTCAAATGCTAGCAAGCTGTAAGCAGATTCCAAAAGCACACAAGTAAATAACGTATAACAAATTGTATTCATTCAACATATAGACAGATTTCTACTATAATTCTTTAGAGCTAGAGCCTTCCAACCATAAATAGATTGGTCCTGCAGGATATCAAGAGCTAAATATTTTCTGTCTTCAAACACAGTTTGGAACTAGCCCCATTTTGGAGAAAGGCACAGAAAAGAGTCTTTTTTAGTGAGGACCTGGGAACCTCCTGCCCACTCTTGGATGCTTTGTCCAGCTAGTTCTAAATTGTGCTTAAAGCTAAAAATATCACACTGACAACATCGAACGTCAAAATGGAATTAGGTGCTGGGATTTGGCTGTACTGTGAAAGAGAATTACCTATCACCGAAGGAGTTTAAAGGGATTACAGAAGAGTGGGAAAGTCTTACAGCACTCCTACAAAACAGACACTGTTTTAAGTGTTGTGCAAGAAAAATACTTCTTTGGGATTAACAGAGGCTACAAGCAATTCCATATGCTTTTAAGAATGAAATCTAGAAGAAGAATCATGCATTTGGAAGTCATTAGGCCTTTTGAAAATCATTAGATTATGGCTTCTAAACAAGCTATAGAGACTGTTTAGAAACAGCCATCTTGCTTTGATACCAGATGAGGATTTCTTTGGTATATTTTTAGGCTAAGTCATATTTATTGGGTTTAGTTCTCTTACAAATATGTCAAGACGTGATGTTTTACTATAAATGTCTCTGATGAGGACATAGGATTGCAAACACTGTGTCCAAGAAAACAAAATACTGAACTTCTAACCAGTTGGTCTGATATCAACCTGGAGCTACACATCATACGAGTAGCAGAGACAGTGGCATTAAGCTGTTGTTTTCTCTTGAAGCAGAGATGCTCTTTGCCTTCTAAGTCCCAAAAGGCTGTAAGGCACAAAACTCACCCCACACGCCATTGGGACAAACTGCAAACAGGGATAAAGGGAATACATTTTGACCTAAAAATTAGGATTTTTAATGTAAACAGTGCACAGTCTCTAGAAATTTTTAGTGTAAACCTATGTCTGATAAAACTACTTATCTGGATTTCCTTCTGCTACAGACTGTCATTTTTACCCTGATGACAGCGCTGGAGAAAGAACTATCATATTTTGCAACACAAGTTACACAAGCAGCCCAATGCAGGTGCAGTCCTATGACAGAGAGGTAAGAAAAGTCAAAGCTCAAGACTGTGACTAATTTAAACTTCTGATGACTCAAATACCATTCTGATATTTTATCTCCTTGCAGCAGAAAGTACTTTAGACTGTAATATTCAGCTCCCAGTGCTGCAGCTGGTCCAGGTTAATTGGGGAATCAAATCCTTAAGTTGGCATCATAGGAAAAAAAACTCAGGGTATTTCAGTGTCAACATTATGCAATGCTATTATTTCATTATTTTGGAAGAGCAAAATAGTTGATTTTATATCCATTTCAGACTCCACTATATGCACCTTGGCTGCAGTAATAAACATATTAAGAAGCATTCAATTTTCTGTTGTTTTCAGAAAGAGAAATTATTTGTTCTGTAATTCTTAACAGCAGACCCCAACGTCACACCAGTGAAAGAAAATACTATGTTACTTTTATGGTTAACATATAATGACACAGGAGAAACCTTTTTTTTCCCAGTTCATTTTTCTACTGGTGAAGTGTTGTGTGGACTACATCATCTATCCCCCCAGAAATCTAGCAAAGGATCTCTTTGTTCAAATTAAGGAAGGATTTTTTCAATCATATGACTGTACAAATAAATAAAGTATGATTTTTCCCTTTGAGGAAATCTCCTTAGCTACTAAGGCTGACTTCACTTCAGAAATCTCCCAGATCTGTAACAAAATTTATTCTATATTAGTTTAGTCCTTCCCTTATATTTTGATCTCTGATCCTCTATTGATGAGAAAATGTCAACTCACACTTGACTCTGAGTAAATCATAATTCACACATGGATGAGTTAGTGCCAACTGCATATTTTGAAGATGGTGTATTCTTGCACTTGACAGTTACTACAGAGTCAAAGTCAACGTCAACATCAGTGCAATTTTCATATATTCTCAAAGGTTTGTGATAAATAAGTCTCCGACTCTAGACAAGGCATTAGCCTCCTCCTTACTTATTGATGAAGCAAATTTCCTTTTCCCCATGCCTCCCCATCAGGTCTTTAAATAGACTGGGTTTGCAATGTGGACCCAGTCCTCTATTTCTCACATGTCAATTTTACAGACACTACTGAGTGTACAGAGGGAATAATTGGGATAAAACCAGAAAATATTCCTTCAACTGACATAAAAAGCCATTCATTTTTAATTGACTAAGAAATCAAATAATTTTTAAAGCTTTTGTTATTCTTAACGTCCTTTTTAATTTTGTGTGCAAGGGTCCTATCCATTAATAGTTTCCTCATTGCATGAAGAGTTGAAAGCTGTTAACAAGCAGTACAATAAGCATTGTATTCACTATTTCTGGTTTAAAGCCTTATCTGACTTGATATCAGGGAAAAGAATAAAAAAAGAAAAACCCACGAAGCTGCTTTTCTTTTTTATATAGAGTAAGATAATTCAGAAAATATTAAAAAAATCAATAACTCAAGGGAAAAAGTCATACATGATTGATCCCAATGTATTCTTCTGAAGAAACAGAAAGCCTGTTACTTTCCAGAGCTCAAAGCCTTAAGTGCAAAGTTCATCATTTTACTTTTGACTTCATTCCCTCAACACTCATTCTCAATAATGACTGTCCCAGTGTTATGCTCAACAGATGAATAGTCATCCCTGGGCCAAAATACTCTGCTGGGGATTGTGGTATATGCTACAACAGTAACTTCTGCGCTAATTTACTCTCACCCTCCCAGAATGCCTCTGTCTCACATGTGGCATTCCTATGCTCTGGCTCAAACCACATCCCTATGAGCATCAACATAGATACAAAAATCTATAGAGACCACAGTAAGTATTACAGGATTGCTGTATGGCCATAAGGAGGAATCACAAATATGATTTAACAGCTACATTTTTTCTGCATAAGAGGACATTATGTAACCTCATACAATGCAGAGACCTGGTTGCGCATAGGGAAAACTTCCTAATTCCAAGGGATGATTCTTAAAGAGCTGAGAA
Source organism: Pterocles gutturalis (assembly GCF_000699245.1). Classification (NCBI taxonomy): domain Eukaryota; kingdom Metazoa; phylum Chordata; class Aves; order Pterocliformes; family Pteroclidae; genus Pterocles; species Pterocles gutturalis. The sequence goes on from NW_010125201.1 coordinate 6,944, forward strand.
GCTCACAGAGTCCAGTGTATGCCATAAACATCATGCTAACAGTTGGTGCTTGCAATTTGTATATAGAAAAGCTGTAGAAGATAATCTGAACTCCACTTCTATCAAGCAGCAGTGCATCAGAAGCCTGAAGTGAGAAGTGGTGGAGGAAGAAATCATTTGTGCTTTTTAATCTCTGTGAAAGCTGTGATGCAGAATAGGGTTTATTCAAGGCAAAGGTCAAAATAATGGCTCATTTTATCTCACCAGAACATACACTGCTCTCCAGGGCAAAGCTCATTCCAGAATACATTAACAGCCATGCACGAATGAATTTGATCATTTTGTTTTCACGTGAAGATAATAAAAAGGAAGGAAAAATATGAAAAAGTGAATCCTCTGTTACAAGAATCTGACTCTTCATTCCAGAGACTGTAAATTCCACCTTATATTTATCCTGACAGAGAAAAACGCCTCGCTGCAGCTCCATCGTTGCAAATATCTACACTGGTGTCAGGACAATTACACCTCCATTCCATTGAACAAAATTCCTCCGTTTTTTTTTTCCTCCTCAAGTTATCCAAAAGAAAGCTATCCAATAGAACAAGTGTCTGAAACATGGGATTGAGACAGACTAGAAATACAGACTCTGGAGGTAAACTAAGTGAAAAAGATGTGGCTTTGCATTACTTGTTAAATAACAACCAATTTATTTATTTTAATTGAAAAGTATTCAATATATTTAAATAGAGAGAAAAGAAATATTAAAACTGCATAATCTTTCGCCCTACAATACAACTACTTCTTACATTATTAAAGACTGTGTTCCCATACCGTGAGCACAGCATGCGTTACACATAGCCTATAAAGAAGTATTAATTACAGCTGTTCCCTGAGAGCTATTACTCAGGCCTCATTCAGCACCTGCAGCTTCTTGCAGCTGTAGAAGAACCAAGCTGAACAGTAACACCAAGGAGCCAGAATCCTACACAAGTATATAAAAAATACTTTATCTTGCCTATTAGAGCTTTGTGTGCATAAAATACAGTGAGTACCCTATATTGAACCCAGAGTTACAACACTGGAGGCGACTAATGGTGATATCTCACCCATTAAGTAGCTTGCCAAAAATGCTATCATGGAACAGACCTGAAAAAAAAGAAAAACAGGAAAAGCTTCTGCTAGCCAAACTAACTTGCTTGCTCACATAAAAATGCAGAGAATCACCACATTTTAAGAGATTAATGATGGCAGATTGAAGCTACAAGGACTTAAAACTACAGAATCCAAAGGAAAACATTTGCATTTAGGTGCTCATCTTTACTGAAGGTTAAATGGTAGCACATTTCAAACATCTTGCAGTCCACACAGACATCCTAAACCCCTGACTTTTACCTCAAACTGGACAGCCTCTCACTGATGTAGACCAGCACTCAGCCTAGCAGGAGCCTGCACTCCATGTAACATGACTCTACATAGCTCAGACACCACTTTCACATTTGCAGTCACACAGGTAAATTTGAATCAAGACCACAGCAAAAACACATTGCAAGTTACAAAAACAATTAAAAAAATATTTCCTCTAAGAGCAAGGAGCCCACTTAAAAACAGGGCCAAAATAAACAGATTCAGCCTTACTTCATGCTTCCTGACCCACAGCCCTCTCTTCCTGGGATCAAAGCCATTGTCTTAGCCCCACTTCCTTCTCTTCCTTTGGCAGTGGGCCCTGATTGCTTGATAGATCCCAGCTGCTTTGATCTCCTCTCCTCTTAACTCATTCCTCCCCACTACTGCAGCAGTAATGATACAAATGGGGAGGGTTTGTCATTCACACATCTGACAAAACAAGTATCCTTTCAATAAGCAGAAGATAAGTAAATGTCATAGCAAAAGAATACAGAAAAACTTTCAGAATATTTTAGTGTAATTGGACCCTTCTAACCTCTGAGAGGTCAAAACTTCTGAGAAGCAGCATTTTACATAAATCTGGATAGAGGGAGCACACATTGGCTTAATCCAGCAGTCAGAAGTTTCTAGAGTAGCTATTTTCCTTTCTTTTTTGCCAGCCTCCCCACAGCATTATTATTAATAGCAGAGAAGGGTTGTCTAGCCTACTCCTTGCTTCATTGTCCCTCCTTTAGCAATTGTGAGAGAGACACGAAGAGAGGCAAAAGGCAGGGGGAGGATTTTCTTGTGGGTAGTTTGAGGTCCAGAGCAAAATAAACAGGCTAAAAACAAGAACAAATTACACACGCAAACTTAAGTTAGACTCTGGAATTAAGACAAGAGTTGCTACAGAACATATCATGTAGAGAGGCAGAACACGATGCAAGTTACCTTCTAGCTGATTTGGATATACCAGTGGATTATTGTCCTTGGGGTGAATAAATCCATATCCCAGTCAACATTTCCTGTTCACTGCAGAGCTATGTGCTATGCAATCCTACTGGCTACAGTGGTTGAAAGACAGCAATTTGGGCACAAGCATGATATTAATTGCACCAGCTTTTGGCAGCTCTAGTTCTGCTGCTGCCTGAGAGGAATGATTTGAAAAAGCCTATTACATGAATCACTGAGTAGGTGCTTGGTGCTTGACAGTCCATGCAGAAACAAATGCTGGCTTTTCATCTCTCCAATTTTTCTTCTATGCCAATTTTTTCCTTTGAAATTTGGAAGAATAGAAACTATTTTTGCAAATTCCTTTACAAGTTGAAAGATTCAAGATCTTAATTTTTCTTTCTTTTTTTTTTTTTTAACCGTAAGATTTAATTTTCTTCTGCAAACCTAGATTCAAAGGGACAAGTGTGCTGAATTCCTGGAAATCATACCTTGTTCTGGAGTTACTAAAAAGCATGTGTCATACTACAGCTTAAATTGAGAACTCAAGTCATGGGATCCATATCCTCCGTGAGATTTGAAATGCATATGACCCATGCAATGCCCATCAGTAACAAATACTTCCTGTAGTCTTTTATGTGATGTATTACACTAGTGTCCTCCTGTGAGCTCTGAAGTGGACTGTTCAGGGCAGTGGAAGAATGAGACCTGCCTGTGCCCAAAAGCTACAATATTTCTCCAAGATTTCCTCAATTTTTATTTATTATTTAAAGAGACCTGTGAATACCATGGGAAAGGGTTCTTGAAAGGCCTAGAAGCATGCTTGGAAGTATAGAAATGGAGAAGAAGATGCGGTTGGTGAAAACTGAACTCATCTTGCATTTCTGTCTCCGACATCAGTTCTCGCATAAGAAACAGTGAATTCCAGAAACACTGATACTATCAGAGTCTGTACATACACTAGAGATCATCAGTAGCATCAGCCGAACTCTCAATAGGACCAGAGACAGTACTGCAGTATGTGCACTTTCATTTATACCAAGTGTTCATTTCTGGAGGCAACTCTGGAGAGGTTAATATTTTCACTGTGAAGGATAGTTACCAGGTAACTACAAGATTTTTAAAGAGGACAAATTTTGCATTTAAATGATCATGACATCTCAAAGATCAGATGCTTAGTATCGTCATTCTAATGTTCCCTCAATCTATTACATATAAGCATTTGCACTTCCAAATAAGGAATCTGGTAGATAAATTCTTCCCTGTAACATAATATAATGTAGTTGTGGACAGTTACAATATTTGTGACAGGCTTTGGAGTTCAACTGCCTACTACAAAATTATTAATTTAATAATCTTTGGATTCTACTGGTTGCCATTTGCGGATTGTTTCTTTACTGTTAGTATGTCCTGATACTATGTTATCTGTTATTATAGAAGTTGTATTAAAATTATGCTTTTTTTCCCCCCTTTTGTTCTGGTAGCAAGTTATACACGAATATGGAATCCAAATGTCTAATTTCACCCTTACCCAAGGCCAACAGATTTTTGTTTTCAATAGGGGTTGCCGATACATTGTCTGAAATCTTGACCTACATACTGTAGGGCAAGGAAGATTCAGAGTAGGTAGATTTATTGGAGCAGCTCTTATAAAATTATGGTATTATGAACTTCTTGTTATACAGTTTACTACACTAAGCGCTGAAAAGTGGCATCTTAAACTGTAAGGTTTCATTTGCAAGTAAGGAAATCTGCATGAAAATAAGTTATTTCCCGCAGTAGGAATTCTCAGGGAAAAATATTCAGCAATCACTACAGAATATAAACAAAAACAAAGAATGGCTGGAAAAAAAGACAGCCAACTTACTATACATGAAATAAGCTAAAATGACCTTCACATTTTGCCAGTGTACAAAAGTCTGCTGTTTAGAGACTGTTTAACTCTTCCTCAGATGAACTTGAGTAAGGAGTGCTGCAAGGGCCTGACATCCCTGCAGCTTGAGGGTCCTGCACACTTTGGTATTGTCTCTTCCATTACACAGTAACTCTACAGAATTCAGAAATACAAACGAGATTAAGAAGGGCGTGTAAGAACAGGACTCACATCTGCATCCTGAGCAGGGAGTTACATAAAATTAAGCACAGAAAATACTAATGTATTAAATCCCACTCTGTTCAAAAGTTCCTCCTCTCACTAAAGATTGACAGATAAAAGGGCTCTCAAGGGTGACATCTAACATGAAATTAAGTATTTCTGTACAAAACACTTGGATGTCTAGTCCTCTCAAATTTTATTTGCATTTCCTCCTTACTGAATTAAATACAACGCAAATAACTTATATGTACATAATGTATTTCAATGACATATGGCACTGGCTGCTGCTGAGTCTTTGGGAGAAAACACTGAAATGGGTGGGGGGTTTTTAAGGACAAATCCGTTTAGTGTTTTATGAAATACACAAAATTGAGTTATTTTTGTTTATAAAACCTTGACATGAATTTGACATGAATATGAAATAACATTATAGCAGCTAACATTTTTGTAGTCATATTATAATTGCAATTGGGAGTTTTCATAAACAATTATAAATTAAATTATATATATAGCAACACTAGGAATTAATTTATAACTTACCATAAAACCACAAATGACAACTCCCAACACAGAATATTCAGTCTACAAAGATGGTGATGGATGACAGTTTACAGCCTAAACTAAGAAAAGTTACTAATTAATCTTATATATAAACAAGTATGACTGACTTACATGGACTAACCTCTATATTATTATAAAATCACTGGATATCACTTTTTAAGCAAAATGAAAGATTCATAGATACTTCATCGATTATAGGGAGATGGCTATTATAGTAATTTCTTTTATATAAGACAATACAGAGCCTATCCAAATATTGCATTACTGGAAAAGTGCACTAGGGCAAACCCTAGAAATGAAGTAATAGGGTAAGCCAGCCAAGGTTTCTCTTTCCTAGCCTGCTTTAAGTGATGTTTTTGTCACAAATGTAACTAATAACATACTGTTGGAGTGAATGTGGAAAAAACTTCACACAAGAAATGTTATACTTTTATTTTCCTTGCCAGGCATAAATTGATTCCATATACTGTTACCACAAATCCTGTGACTACTCTGTTCTGTACAGAAACATACTTTGCTGGCACAAATATTCTGTGTTCTAATTTTGCTGTTTCTACTCAATATTAAAACTATTCTTTGTTGCTTGAACTTTTATTGGAGGCATGGAGTTTATATGACTGAGGTGAAGGCTTAGCTTGTACCACTATAAAAGCTTGAGAAAATCACTGGAGCTCCCTTGTCATTTTTGTCTGCCCAGTTTTTCTTTAGTTTGAAAAAAAAATGTGAACTTGGCTTTGTCATCTGACTGCCACATTTCAAGAAACTCTCTGTAAAGACACTGGTCATTTGCGGGTATATCCATTAATTTGGAAGATATTAAGGAATATTGAGCAGAAAGAGAAAAATGCAACAAAATAACCAAACTTTTTTCCCATTTCAGCAAAGCTCTTATTGTTCAAAGCAGAGTTCAGCATAAGTGCATATCAGTGCTCTGTTTTAATACAAAAGGATTAATGCAATCAGGGTCAAAAGCTTGTATCTTGGTGGGGTTTTTTTGTTTGTTTGTGACACTAAACTGAGCTAAAATGCCTTCTTGGCTTCCCTGTGTGCTCAAAGGGCACTGAACAGCTTTGCTTTTCCCTTCCCTTTTGCCTCCAGGTCCCATATATTTGATTCTGACCAAGTGTTAGCTGTTATGTCCAACTCCCAGAAATTTTTCCTCAACTACGGTTATTCCTGGTGATTCATATGTCTGAGAATCTTAGTGAAAAATAAACTATTGGAACCTTTAAAATAATTAACTTGGCTTTTTTAACGCACAGGATCTTTTGAAGAGATTGTAAGGAGGGGAGAAATGTAAGAGGAGTGGAGGGCTGGACTGTGTGCTTGTGGAATCCTGGCATTGGGAAAGCATTTGTCTATCTACTTACACTGGGGCCAGATGCAGAAAGCCAAGGGCAACTTACCTCCCAGATGCAATGACTAATGATGTGTAAACATATCAAAAAGATCTCATTTTCCAAGAAAACTGAGTCCAATATAATTTTTGGTTCAAGAGAGTGAAGGGGAAATTAAAAAAAAACCTAGACACACAGAAGGCTTGCACTCTTATCTAAACTGGTCAGTACCTTTCCAATAAATCTTTTTATGTAACTTTTCTTTGCCCCTGTTCATGTGAACATAGCTACTCAGTCTTGTCCACATAGAATAAGGTTTTAAGTAGGGTAATAATCAATAAAGTTTCAAAACTCTGGGGCTAAGCTTTCTGCTGACTCACTCAGGGAGGTTAGCAAGCTGCTTAATCTATTTCTAGTCCTGTTTATTCACCTGGAAAATTAAGGAGCAAGTCATAATTAGTGTTTATAAAGCACTCTGAAAAAAACCCATATAATTACTTCCTCATTAAAAATCTGTATGATTTGTTTGACTCTGTACACCACCAGTACCCTTGTGCGTCCTCCTAACTCAAGGACTTACTTGTTAACATTTCTGGAAGACTTATATTGTTGCTTTACTGAACACTCTTAGTCCTCTGCTTTCTCTGAGCTTTGGTATTCTCCATGTTATATTGTGTACTGGCCTGTAAAAAGTGAAGATAAAGGTGAGACCCTGCATTATTCCTTCAAATGCCGAAGTCTACATGTCAGGGTGTCAAGAGGGAAAAAAAGAACCTGCACTTGAGTCATGTGCACAACAGAAATTTATCAAAAAGAAAAGAAACTGGGATTGAGTGAGATGAAGCAAAAATGCTGATAGCATGAGGTTTTCAACTCCCTGAGAACTGGCTTGCATTCCTCCAGGAAGGAACTGGTGACTAATATGGAGATTAGTAACTTGAATCAATAGCTCTCAAATCTCAGAAGTCAGATTTAGTAATAACAGAAAAAGCTGAGTTGCAGTGAGTTCTTTACTGAGAATAGCTCCTTATCTCCTAATACAAATGCTGTTCTCTTTCACAACCTCAGTAGAGTTCCCACTGGCTAGGCATGTGAGACTGCTATGTATAGAAACCAGTACAACAGCCAAGTCCCTTCTTAATAATAGCTTTCATCTCCTGCTTTTCATGTAGCAGACACAGAGGGGAATGAGTTCCCTGTTTGTTATGGTCATCGGAATTGCATCCCTTGTCCTAGATTTGCATTACCCAGGTTAGCTCTCCCCATTCCCTAGAAGCCTGAGCAAATCTGCTCTCAGACCTCATTAGCTGCAGTACTTATAGGAGTATGTATTCGTTGAACACAAAAGGAAATTAGATTCATGAGTTTTGTCTTTCATTACTTATTTGGTGAATAACTGTGTTTGTATGTGTGCATTCAGATAGACAAATGTATAAAAAAGACTAACATCTACTTCTCTGCTTCCTTTGCCTCAATACTCCTGAGCCTTATTTTGGCTGTGGTTGGGTACTTGAGTATTTTGCATGTTCTCTGAGCTGAGTTTTTCTTTCTATCTTTCTGGACTTTGAGATCAGTGCTCTTCCGCACTCCTGGCCACTGTGCACTCTCCCGCCGAGTCTTTATGGCCTAGCAATTAGACATTGTGTCTTTGTTTCCTCACTAGGGAAATTCCATCGCTCCAAGTCCCAGCTCTGGGGAGGATAGGGGAAGACTTTTTTTTTTTTTCCTTATTCTTGTCTTAGGCACATTCTTCACCGTTAAGAACTGACTGGTTCAGTGATGTGCCAGTAGAACACTCCTCTGCTCTTTACCTCAGAGGGCATGTGAATATTAAAAGGCAGCAGGCATGTTCACATACACTCAGGGAATCCTCCGTATTGTTTCTGTTTTGTTTCCATCTTAACAGAAAACTCAATTACAAACAGTAATAACTAAACTAAACCATCTCCTCTTGACAATGCAGTGAGTCACCAGGACTTTCCATAATAATAAGATGAATAAGCATATTTTTTAGACTTTTACAGTCAGCTATGCTTCACAGAAAAAGGGAGCTTTGACACTACGTCTGGTCCTACAGTCTTCTGCTCCCAGTAAAACAGGGGTTTACATCAAGCTTTTCACCCTGTGGATGATAAAGGAGTTATGTACTTCTCAATTAAAACTGCATATTGTACATCTTGGTCTTATGAGTCAACACAGCTTTTAACCAAGCTGCCTTGTAAGCAAGACAGCATCTGCAAGATGAAAATGAGAAACAGCTGTATCACAGGGCTTTGCAAAATAAAACCTTGTTTACGGACTATATGGATATGCACACAGCGATCTAGTGATATTCCAAAAACTGCCCCAGCCTCCTGAAAATGAAAGGCTACCATCTCTTTAATTTGTTTTTTTGTTGGTTTAAAATAAAATGTGGTACATGGTCCAATTAATCTGTCAATGGGATAGAAACAGCATGCAGTGAAAGCCCACAGTACTGCAGAAATCCAGAAGTTCTCTTTCTGGCAGGACTTTACAGGGATTTCAGTGTACTATTTCATATCACTGGAAAAAATGACAAGTGGAAATGTTAAGTTTGCTTAAAGGAGGTTTTCTCAGTGTTACTGTAGAACTTAATATATTATCTCTGCTTTTCATAATACAGTATTTCCCACAAATTGTGACATGATCATGCTTAGTAACTCAGTTCAGGCACTTCAAACGAATGCAGTTTCTCTAACCATCAGAAGAAAGGGAATCCATCAATTTAAGGACTTAAATCATATATAACAAAATTTTTAAAAATTTTGTATCAACATCCTGTAAATTAACAAGGAATCAGTGAAGTAAAATTCCCAGTGCAACATACTCTTCATTACCAAGAGCAGGGAATGAAGAACTCTTTGTATGTGACGTCATTAAAAGTACTGCAGCCATGAAGGGAAATACCATGTCACTGGGATACAGAAATTGATATTTCATACCGATTTGAGAGCTAGTCTTGCTTTCAAACATTTTCAAATTTGAAATCCAGTTTGAGAAATTACCGAAGTCCATGGGAGGGAGGCAGAGCCCCTGCCAGCATTAATCAGTGATGTTGACTGATTTCTAAGGGATCAAATGATAACTAGACACCCTAGAAACAGATTATGACTGGTCATTTCATTACATGACACATTTAGAATGTGGTAATTTCAAAATGTATGTACCAGTATGTCACATAGGCCACCTATCACAAACTACCTGTTATTTTCTGCTCATCTTCCTATGTTTTACATTCACAGTGTGTTACTGTCTGGGGCACACCAAATTTTCTAAGTCAATATCATTTTTGCACCTCACTGTTAGGATGTTGTTTACTTCCAGTTTCAAATAACGTACAAAGTTGTTAATGAAGGCATAATATTAACTGCTTTTGTTTCAGAATATTCACTCTGTTACCTCCCCACACATTCTAGTTTAGTCTTATTATTATTCATTATCTTTTTGATTTTTATTATCCAGACAATTTAGACTGGGAGCAGAATTTTAAAAGGTACAATATCAAATAGATTATGAAATAATTAACTCTGTAATATATTCCATAGGGCTATACTATGCCTATAGTAAACATACATACATTAATTTTGATGTATCATGCTTAGCACAGAGGTAAGTGGGCATGTAAATAGCTCATTTATTTCATGTTTCTTCATCTAGTATTTCTGTAAACTTTTTGTTTTAAAGGCAGTCCAGTTATCCCAGCACAAATTAATTTAAACCTAGCATATGATTTACTGAACAAGATCTTGTGATTCTGTGAAGGCATAGAAACTCCTCCTACCCCTCCCCCTCAGCCCACCTAACATCTGCCCCATTTCAGCAGGTGGAAAGAAGCCACATGGCATACTACTTTCAAAGTCAGGCTGAGCAAAGCCCTGGCATGTGCAGATGCATGATTAACCCTTTGCTGTTGAGAAGATGTGTTAGCTGATTTAAAGAAATCACTGTGCTTCCTTTTTGCAAATCTCTGTTTAAACAGAGAAAAAAACCAGGAGCCTTCCACTAAGTTCATTGGATTTTGGCTCAAATCTTGCGATGACACCAAAATACCTATTAATTTGTAAGCTCTCAGGCAGATTTGTTGTTCCAGGATGAACTATTCTCTTCTTCCACAAGGACTTGTTTCTTCACCTGTTCCTATTTCCTTTTACTCTGCTGTCCTGTGAGCAATAAGGCATTATTTTCAGATTCAGGACCCAGAACCTAGACCCAATGGCCCAGATATAGGAGAGGGGAGGAAAGAAAAGACCATCCATTTCTAAGACACTTGAAAAGATTAAGTCTGTACAGGCTGAAGCTACATTTGCCGTTTGTTGCTCCTAATCAAAAAAAAAAAAAAAAAAATTCTTTTTGCTCCATACCAGATCTGCTCCTGAGAGTTCAGATTTTCATAGGCAGAAGTGGTATTTTGGCCAAAGACACCTTGGATATATGTTGGATATTAAAATAGAACATAAAGCCACACTACAGAAGCTAGTTGTGCTCCCACTCCCACTCTCTTCAAATGGATGTTATAGACATATCAGCACCTGCCAGATTTGGTTGGATAGCTATGTACATCTTATGAAATGCAGAATGATCAGTCTGCCTCGGAGACCAGGAATCCTTCAGAGTCATCTTGGCTGGCTACTTGCCCAAGGAACTTGTCAGGTTGCAGAAAATCCTGTCACAGGCGATTCTTAGCATATGACCGGAGTACTTGCACTTTAGAAATCTATTTAAGCCATTGTGCCTGTGTGGTTCAGGAAACTCCAGTATGTCCCCTGGAGTATGAAGTTGCATGCAAGGACTCTTCTCTTACTGTGTGGCAGAGACTTAGCTACATATTCCAGAGGTGCTCAGCACGAATGTTTGGGAGAAAAGGACCAGTCAACATTAATCAGCTGGCAGAACTGAGCTCTCACAAACACTTAAAATACCAAGAGTAAAAATCCTGCTGCATACATTTGCATTGTTTGAGAAAATGTGTGTCTTACATGGCAAATGCTATCTGCCTTAGACAGAAATGTCAATGTCATTTTAGTTACTGCCTGCAGAAATCAGCTTAATCCACAATGTAGTTGACGACAAGGCGTCAAAACTGGTCTGTGTAATCAAGGATGTCATTTTGCCTTGTGTCTTTAAAAAAATTAATGCAAAAAATCTTCTTTGTTGATATGTAAAAAATATGTTGGTGGTGATGATATTCTGTTCCTGTAATAGACAACTGCTCCAGAATCCTTTCTTTTCCAGTGAGAGGTATAAAGGCTGTCTTTCTTATTACACTTTCAAAATCAAACTTCAAAAGGTTAGAAATTTCATAATTTATTTTTCTGATGCTAGCCTACTTTTCATTTCTACATTGCAACACAAAACTTTTATGTACGTGGCACGCTTTCCAGCCTCACCCCCAGTGCAAAGACTCTTGCATCATTCTGTGTTCTGTGAAATCCATAAGGAAAATATGATTTGTTTGTTTGCGCTTGCCTCACCCCTGGCAGAAACTGTATGGCACCTAGTGAATGAGGCCTAAGATTACCTATCTTCTGGATAAAAACCAGAAAGGATGGTGTCAGTTAAAGTGGTACAATGCTGTCCTGAAAAATAATATAAAACTCACCGTCACCGAATGGTTAGCATCTATGGCTGATCCTCTAGTCATCTCATCCCAGGTGTCCAATTAGGGCATCAGTGTATCAGCTGTGCAGAATTGTAAGCAAGCTACAGCTGAAACTACTGTTGCTGAAAGCTATACTTTGAAAATGCAAATCTGTGCTTTGAAAAAAACCTGCACCATCTGAGGCAGGTGCTCTGACATTGAACTGTTCAGTTCATTTGGGGAAGTCTGGGTAATACTTCTGCATTGCATTGGCTTCACAGGAGGCAGTCCACAAATAACTTAATAATTCCATATTTTAGGTATCATCTGACAAGATCACAGTAAATAAAGTATGGGTCACACATGGGGAATTGCTTTTTAATGAGCAAGCTTAATCCTCCAAACAGAATGAAACAGAAAGCAAGTATATGATGTTGTAATCACTGACTATACTAAAATGTATATGCAAAAATAACTAAATGAGAGTTGGAAAGGCAACTACTTCACCTGTAATTTAAATTCTTGAATTTGCCACCTCACAACCTCATATACTTTACATATACATATACAATATACTTTAATTGTATGTAATTTCAAAATTACTTCTTTCCTATTCAATACATCATTATTTTCTTCTAAAGAACAGGTGTGGGTACTAGGATAGATGATAAAAAACAAAGAAACATCATGATCATTATGCTCCTTCATTATTTAGAAAACTAAATAATTATTAGTTATTAATCCATTAATTTATTAAGGAGAAATTACTGTACTTTTTTTGTTTTAAATGTGATAGCCTCCATGTGTCTACTAAATGCATGGGAATGTATATAATAATGCTGCCTGTTTGGCGAATATTCAATATAGATGTAAAGCACACAAATTCATTCAGCAAATTAAGTCTCTTGACTAAGAGCATGTTTCAGATGCTGAAATCACTGGCGATAGCAATAGAAATTCAGTCACAGCCTGGAGAATGGCTGTTCTCCCACTTGATGCAAAGGGATGAACAGTGTATCTGGCTGCTACATAGAAACTTTCCTCTTTTCAAATATCATTTTATAGTTACAAAAAGTATTTCTCTTTTAAATTAGGGAAGAAAGATGACAGGGTAGTTGCCCAAATTACAGCATTTGAAGACATGAGAAGACACCAGGGTATTTTGCTAGTAAAGCATTGTGAAGGTTCGATTGTGTCTTCAATACATGTGTGTCCATGCATAAAAGCAGCAGGAGATATAGTCCATTTTGCTGGCCCCTCTGGGTTGTGTCTATGGGCACAGCAGTGGAGAGAACAGACCACGTACTCCATATACCTGCTTAAAAGCAGCTGACATCTTTCAGGTTGGCACTAAGTCCTTGTGCGTCAGACAACAGATGTGGCCAGATTTATGACTGAGAGTGTGCTAAACTTACAGGAGATCTGGAATAAATTACTGTTGTTCTGACAACTGAGAAACAGCAAGAGAGTTGCATTCAAGTCACATTTTTCTCCTGGTGCTTTTCCCAAAATGATACAAGTTATAATCTTTCCATTACTAAATTGATGAGTTTATCATTAATTCCACTGAAGCTCAAAATTATAAACTAAGTCCATGAATATTAACCTTTTCTGCCTGAGAGCCATATACTTACTTTTTTGTCTCTTCTATAAACCAGAAGCTCTTTTTATGTCAGGAATCTTACTTCTAACCAAAACTGCTCCAATTTTTCTCTGCATCTGCCAGACTTCAGAATAAGCTAAAATAGTTTTAGTGATGCAAAAGAGTTTAACAGTGACTTCCCAATAAAAAGGAACAATGCACAAACCCTTTCCTTTTCCTAAAACTATTGTAAGTAATTTACCCTATTTAATACTTGACATAAAGATTTTATTTTCTAGTGACTGGGATTAGTCAATTTGTATAACTCAGCCTAGAATACCACATACAGATTTTAGCATTATCAAACTACAATAATGGCTGACGAGATCTTTATGCAGATCATTTTTCTTCTTTCTCTGAGAACATGAAAATTAAAGCTGAATCTTTCTCCACAGATCTCTTCACCTTCAGAGTAGTGAGTTCTGGCATGTCTCCCTGCTTCCAAAGATTATGGGTTTTTGGAAAGGGAAAGAAGGTTTTCCTTGGGGAAAACTTAATGTTGCTGTTACTAGTCTTTGGAGTCTAGTGAATGGGTTTCCAAACAATTAAACACTTCTACATCCAGTAATGAAAAAGACTCTTACTTCCAAGATGTGTTCACAGTTTCAGGAGTACTGTGCTCACAGTTTCACAGAAGTAAGGCATAATGTGGCATGTTATAGAACTCCTTTTCACACAGTATTTTTGGCTTTTGTGACATATAAATCATTTATGTTCAGCAGTCACACATCTTAAGGCCACACATATGGCCAGGCACTCAGCTGTTCAAGAATTGTACCCATTTCATTCTTGGGGATTTACTCAAACACCACCAGTCTTCTTGGTTGTCTTAGTGCATGTTTCTGTGTGTTGAATTCATTGGATGTCATGTCAGACTTCTTTCTGGGGGAAAAAAACAGCATTCAAGCATAAAGATCCTATTCTATAGGAGACAGCATGCACAGATATATTTAGGACAAAGGCCATTTCATTTCTTTGAATATGAAGGCTTGGTCTTTTTTCAGCCACAAACTTAATCTTGTTTTCTAATTTTTCCTCGTAGTGAATATTATCTTTTTTTGCTCGTTCTTTTAAGCTCAAATTCCACTTTGAAATAGCCTCTAGTACAGTCTGGTTTTTTATGCTCAGAGTCAAGGCTTAGTCTGCTCATTAGAGGATAAAAGAAGCTGATTAATTCCCAAGTGGGTAGTCACAAAATTAGAAGATCTAGGACTGTTTTTATTGAGTGTCAAAAATTAACATCATCAGATCAAAAGAAGGGCAACTCTGCTGTCATCTACTTCTGCTACCAAGCTACTTGCCTGAATGAAGACAACTTTTCAATTTAGCCACAAGTTTGCAACAAAACCTGATCCTTAGATCAGGATCTAATGTGGTCATATTATTCTATATAAAGTCTCTAATTCTGGAATAGATCTCTTAAAGACTTGTTTTTCCAGCTTTTCCAGTATTTCTTTTCCAGTATTGCAAATAAGTTTTAAAGCTTTCCAACCCTTACTTCCATCTCAGCTGAACACTCCCACCTTTCCATGGTTTTTTTTGAAATTGAGTAAATTAGTTGATGAATTTCTATCTTTTCTACCATATGTGTGTTTGTCACAAGGATTACTACAAAAAAAATTCTGTTATGAGTTGGTTAGAGAGAGAGCAATCACATCCTCAACACTAATGTCTTCCTTAAAGGAAATAAAATAAAAATTATTTATAGCAACTTGCATTGGATGTTCATTTGCCCTGCCTTCCTTCTCTGAATTTAAGTTTCAAACTGTAGAACATCCCTTAGAATCCAAAATAACCAAAATGTAACTTCTGTTCCTACTTTCGTGCTTCCTCTTCATTCAATACCCACATGTGGATTCACTGGGTTCCCCAAAACTAATTTACAGTAACCTATTAATTCAGGAAGCTCAAACCTAGCTCTCCCCTCTTTACCTTCTTGATGTACACAATTGTCAGCTGTAGGCAATGGAATGACCAAATTCATGAATTTGGTCACAGTAATTCACAGTAAGCAACTAGAACGAATAACTCTTCCACATGCCTAATTCATGCTTCTCTTCCCCTTTTCTCTTGTACCTGATTGTGAGCTATTCAAACCCTAATGCAGAGCTGCCTACTCTCCAACTCAGTTTAATGGAAATGATGCAAAATGACTATGGAAATGATGGGCAAAAAGTGTTCCAGTTTCTCCATTTTGTATTTGAATATACATTTGAATGAGCATATTCATATAAAATTATACTATTGCTGCCTGTCCAAATATATGTGACAAACTTACTATTTTTAAAATAGTTTAATGGCTGGGAACTCTTTGGATTTCTTCCAATTAGGTGAATTTTTTGTAAATCATTGTTTGCCTCATTTTAGATGAACAAGGAAGTCTGTACTTCAGCAGCTGAGAATAAAGTTTTCAAGGACATGCCAAAGAACTGCTTCTGATTTATAAAAGGAAGAAGGGTCTTATGAAGATTAACTTGGAGATATATTTGATAATGTATAAAATCCACCAGTTTTAATTCATGTCAGCAATTTTTGACTGATACTTCAGAACAGTTATTTTGACATGTTTTTTTGACATATTAACCTGGCATATTCTGATGCATTCTGAAAAAAGATCATTTTCATTTGGCTTTTTTAGAAAGTCTGAGCAAGAATAACAATTAAAAAGTGAATTTTTTGTTGCTGCTGAATGGAAAATGATATGTAAATTAAAACTTCTGATACACATGCTTTGAAATGTTTACACTTTTATTTTTGTGTTCTCAATAACTGAAAAGCTGACAGTTTAGTTAAACATGATACACAGATGAAATATTATCTGTAAACAAGTTTGAATTTAGGATTAGATAGGTAAATTGCTCTTAAACCAGTGATTTTATATAGACCATGTCTTAAATATGAAAAGTAAATAAAATCTGATTGGCTTACTGTAGGCCAATGTTATATATGTTCCAGAGATATTTCATGAACTTTTTGGGCCTAATAGGTTTTTAAACACCACTAATTTTCATTCATCAGAATTTTTTTTATATCTGAGGGCTTTATACTAGCCTAACCATAAAGACACAGCTTAAAGTAATAAAAATTAATAAATAAAATTTGATATCTAGGCTTATCTGATCAGTCTGTGGACTAAATGGTACTATGAATCAAGATGCTAAAACTTCTGTGCTTGATTTTATTTTCTTGAAGTCTAGACCTGGGTATTTCTCATCTTTACAAAAACTGCAATCCATCCTGTAATTAAAAAAAAAAGTAAAGAGTGAACATAGTATTGACCTTTGATTTCGTATCACACTGAGCACAAAACTATAGCAGCATCAGACACTGTTCAGGGAAAGGAGGAGAATAGATACTAGTATCCTGTAAGAAAAAGGAACAGATTTTCTCTCCTTAGACCAAAGACAACTACCATCTGCACGCTGCTGTTGAAGAATCTCACCTGTATGTCTGTCTCACACTCAAGAGACTATCTGTGTCAGGGCAGTTGTGTCCATGCAAGAAAAAAAGAGCAGGAATTAAACCCAGAAATTTAAATATGAAGGGAGCATTGAATTTACAATTAAGATAGTTACATAACAGAAACAGAAAACTGACTGAGTGAAGAAAACACTAGTTCTATAGACAGTGCTACCTCTCTAAAATCCAGAAAAAAAATCAGATTTAATATTGTAAGTGCTATTTATGGAGGGACATAGCTAGCTTAAAAATGTTATAATTAAATAAATGAGCTGCCATAGCAACAGGACTAAAATTAAATACAAATTTATTTTAGTGATGGAAATTCCTTAACACTCTATCAGTGATGATTAATCTATGCTTGATTTTCCTGATATTCATCAATTAAAAAAGATTTCCTTTCCAGTCTGACAATAGTCATGTATATTATGCTCTTTAACTTGCTTAATATATCATAGTGGAATAAAAACAAAGTTGATTTAACAATAAAAATAAAGTTTATCTATGTCACACAGAAAGTTTTTGATTTGACAGTATAGTGAGGCTGTTTCTCAGTGAGATAGGTTCTACCAACCTCTTTTCAAATCCATTTTTATGGTTCTTTATCTCCCTGGAACACTGTGATGTTGTTACAGAGAACTTTTTTTAACTTCAGTTATTCGTGAGCCTTCTGCTTACTTTAAGAATCACACACAAGCTTTATATCTTTTTCCCCTCCAGCACTTCAGAGGTATCCAGAGTCTGTCCAATTTTTGTGACAACAGATCAGAAGTCTACTCCAGACATGCCTTGCTTCCTTCTTCCCCAAGCTTTTATTGGTGACCATGACATCATCTGGTACAGAACATCCCTTTGGTCAGCTGGGGTCAGCTGTCCCAGATGTGTCCCCTCCCAGCTTCTTGTGCACTCTGTACGAGCACTGCTCAGCAGTAACTAAAACATCCCTGTATTATCAACGCTGTTTGGAGCACAAATCCAAAACATAGCCCCATACTAGCTACTATGGAGAAAATTAACTCTATCACAGCCAACACCAGCACAACATGCCTGTTCAAATATCTATTGAATTGGTGGTAGTTTTCAGGATCATAATGCCCTGGTGTAGGAGTGCAATACAATGCCTGAACCTGGACAGCACATGTATTGTTATCTCAGAGGGTTTAGGCACAGAAGATTAAACATGAGAATTGGGAATACTCACTTAGAATTAGATCCCTACTGAGAGAATTCATAAGTCTTTAAACTAGCACCAACCAAAACCAGCTAGTATCAACCATGCAGCACAGCATGAATGCAGAGTTACCCATGTAGATTCCCAAACGTGGCTTCTTTCAAGAAGGGTGATGCCAAAAGTGAAAATAGATGCTTTTCAGCAAAGCTAATTAGCTTGCAAGCAGCATCACAACCATGCATCTTGACCGTTTTTAATAATTTTCAACTTGGAGATCTCTGCCTAGCTTTCTCTTGTAAGGGGTGCCACTGAATACACAACACACGGACTCAACATGGAGCCCATGGAAGCAGGGTGTTGGTAGAGAAAAAGAAAAACCAGTAGCTAAAGCTAATAAAATGTTCTCATGTCCACCTGATTATGTCTGTCTCACAACTGCAATGTAATTTATGCAGTTCAAAAGCCTGGGCCACATTTCAGCCTGTGCAAGTGGATTATAGTGCCACTCCAAACATCTGCACTGGGGTAATGCAAAAGAATGTTCCTCCAGCATTCATCCTTGGCTCCTCTCCCTGTTGGCATGCTGGAGCCTAGAAGGGGTTCTCCAGGGAGCAGTCTGCAGCTGTCTTGTAGAAATCCTATGCCAAGGCAATTTTCTTTCAACAGGAAGCAGGCTTTGAGAATACCTTATGCATCTTCAACCTTCTACTTGGCATAAAGATACTGGAACAGTCTTGGGGATATTACTCAGACACACTAATAGCACTATTTCCCTTAAATTCATTCTACAGAGTAACATTTTAGCACTGGCGTGGAAAGGTGATTGGTATATATTGAACTTACAATGCTATTTCCTCTGCAGTTCTCTCTCTAGATGTCCTTTCCAGGCCTTGCCTCTTGCCATAGGTTGACAGATTGGAAGAAATTATAGCATTAAGAATAGAGACCGAAGGATATCCTAGATGAATGACATTCTAGATGCAGTATAACTAAATATAACTATGAAATTCATTACTGGAAAGTGGATTTTTTTCTTTATTTCTGCTGCTACAATGTTTATATACAGAGTAATAATCAAGAAAGGACATAGTATGAGTCACAGATTACTTGAATAGCTTCCCTAATATTTTTCTATTTTCTCTTCCATGTTAAGACAAAATACTGTAAAGTAAACAAATTATCAAAAGGCTTAAAAACTATCAGTGATGTGACTAGACTAGAGTGCAAATTAATAGGTGCATCCATATCACACAATGGAACATTACAGAGACCCCTGAGTAGGGACAACCAAACTAATGTGTCATTTCGTTACATCACTAAAATATTAACGATCTTGCCTAATAGAATATCTTTACAGGTACATCTTGCTTTAAAAAATAGACTGATTATCATTTTTGGTTTTGTAGAAAAAGTTTGAAGTGATTGGCTTGGCCTTCTCCCGTCCTCCACAACTTTAATTCCTGTGTTTTAATTGTTGCAGTGCCCAAGACCATTCCCCAGCGTCTTAGGCTGCTATAGTTGCTAAAGTGAAGAGACTACAACAAAGCATACGTCATTTGCACATACTTAACTGGATATATTTCATGTTATTTAGGAAGCAACAAAAGCATGGGCACCTTTTTATAAAATAAACAAATAAAAAAACTGAAGTACTTCTTTCTAGAGTGAATAACACTGACTTACCCATTATGAATTCCTATGAAAAAAAGTATTGAGATTGGACTTCAGCATGTTTTGCCACAGTAATATATCCCCCTTTTCACTGTGTTTCCCAAAGACTCCTGTTCTGGTGTACTTTTACTGAAAAGAGAATAAAATATTTCCTCTAAATTCCAGTCTTCCCAACTATGCTCCTCCAGGGCCTTAAACCTCCTTTAGAAAATGAGGCATCCACATACTTCTGTCAAGCAGTATTGGCAGGGCACAGAAGAAGTGTCCATATTTCAGCAGAGCAGCAAATTGCCTGAATGTCCATCCGCCCCTGAAGCCAGGTGTTTTCACTGGTATCGGAGGCATTTGATACAAAATCCACTAATTAATCTGATTAAACAGTAATGGTTTAATTCCCTTTTAATCTAATGATTGTAAGAAACCCTGCTTTGTTCTAGTTTAGTATTAGTTTCAAGGAAAGATAGTTTACTAGCTATTCACTGTCTTCAGATGATACACTTGCGAGTGATTCCTCTGCATATACCATGAATGAGGGCTAAGAGTTACAGAAGCATTTCAGGTATATACTTTTGAAAGTAGTTTTCCTTGTTTTTCATGCTGGTAGTCCAAGCTAAATATCACATGGCTGATAGGACTGATTAATTTTTTCCCTCCTTGCCACCATTGTGGGTATTATTCAATAAAGTAAAAGCAAAATTCTGCTACGCAGTTTTCTTGCACCTGTCCCCTTTCTATAGCATTTTCTTCCGAGAGGGGAAACATTACAAGTGCATGGCTTTTGCTTTGAGTCCAGGAGGAAATGTCATGATGCAGCTTTTCTGGAAATCTATTCAGGGCAGACTGAACAAGCTGGGCTAAAAAATGTTAGGAAATATGCTTTTCCTGTCTGAAGAAAATGAACTAACCAGCATCCTCCCAAATAATTACATTTGGAGGCTGGAACTAGAAGTATTGTTGAATGGGATGCACTATGAGTAGCAATATTGAGGCCTTGAGTCTATTTTTGGATGTTGGTTGCTGATAACAATACACTGAGAGCTGAAATTGATGCTGCTGGTTGCCAAGTAGTACTCTGCAATGCCACTAGGCTGTGATGGTTTTTGCATTACACTTAAAAGCAGTGCTGGGAGAGACACCACACTGCTGGCTAGTGGTGTGCTTCATGCAAATACCAGTTCAGAAATGGAGCAAGTTGCAAAATGCCTCCAAGCATGCCTGCACTACAAAGTACTTAATTTCCCTGCATGTTTGACTCCCCTATTCCTCCCTGAAATTCTATTTCAACTCTAATTAACAGGAGCATATGCACGTCACATAGGTATCTGAATT
This sequence comes from Pterocles gutturalis, assembly GCF_000699245.1. Taxonomy (NCBI): domain Eukaryota; kingdom Metazoa; phylum Chordata; class Aves; order Pterocliformes; family Pteroclidae; genus Pterocles; species Pterocles gutturalis. The sequence continues at coordinate 28,121 of NW_010125201.1, forward strand.
TCCAGCTGCTACTAGCACACACTTTCTGTGCAACAGACCTGGATGCCAGAACAATGTAGGGGCAGGGACATAATGCCACTCCTACCCTTTCCCAGATCTCTTCCCTCTCCCCCATCTTCCTCTCCGCAAACAAAAAAATAGCCACCAATTTTCAGGGAAGATGGCCTCTGTACCTTTTGCAAAAAGCACTGAAGGTAAAAATGTTTTGTCCACAGCAGAGAGAAGAATGCAGGAGCTGGTGTTGTGCTCCAGCACCATGGAGTGCTGTGGCTCCCCAGATTTTCCCTGTACTATCTTACCCCCATTTGCTCAGAACTTGTCCTGGGATATCTCTGATTAGCACAGCACTCTCAGCACAGTCCAGAGGGAATAAATGTTGACCCCCTTGTTTTGAAGTGAGCCTCCAGCTAGCAGGGCTTCTCACCTGCTTACACAGATAAGAAAACTGTTGCTTATCCCTAGCATCTCAAGCTGCTTCTCATAGGGTTATTTCACCTGTACCCTCTGAAAAAGCAGCCTCTGTAAGTTCTGTGGAGATGCTGTGCAGCCTTGGAGCTGGGCAAGGCTTTCCAGCCTTCCTGGGCAGCTCCAGTTTTTGGTGGAAGAGCCTGGGAAAGCTGTGGGGTTGCAGTGCTGTCAGCACTGGTGCCTCCCACCCAGGCCAGACATTGAACGCAAGGCAGCAGCCTTCATACACAGGAGCTGCTTCCTGCTCTGCAGTGGGCAGCATAAGGCAGTACGTTATTTTAGGACACCAGATACTAATTTTTTAAGACTTATTATCTGACCACTACTCTCATCTACTGGGGTTTTTTTTCTTCCTTTTTCTGTTTTGGCCAAATAATGACTCTGTTTACACAGATTTAAAATCAAGCTCGATTGTCCTCAGTTGCTCAAGCAATGAAATAATGAGATTAATTCACAAGGCAAAAAAGAAGATCCAGTTCGCCTCCTGCAAGCAACCCCTGCACCAGGCAGCAACAACAACTGAGCTCAAATTTAGAGGGGTCATTAACAAAACTACAGCATGAACTTGGCACTCACAGGTTTAGGACATCTCGCCTCCTTCAAGCTGCAGCAACGCATGCCCGGGAGGGCAGCTCACTAGCAGCAGGGACAGAACTGCCTCTGGCCAGAGTTACAGCTGCAGCCCAGTGCCCCAGCTCCCCTGCTGCCACCCCTGAGCAGAGCCCTCTGTGGTAAATCGTACCAAAAAGCAATGAAAATTCAGGTTTTAGCCTGTTGTAGAAGACAACACTGGTGCAGGCAGTAGCATTTGCTTTCCAAGAACAGAAAACAAACTTCAAAAGCCCTGGGAACATCCTGTATAAAAGTCGGGTGAATAGTTGTCGGTTTGAGACTTCTTTTATGACAAACCATAAAAGAAAACAGCATCAGTGAGAGATGCTGCAATTTTTATATGATGCAACAAAGAGCAATCTATTACTTTGTGAAACATAGCATTGCCTTTTTGTCTGACAGTGTGTTTGTCACATCAGTGGTAGGTCATTTCATAGAGTGTTTTTTGGTGACTTGAGAGCTTGTGCTGCTTAGGACAGCCACCAGTCCTGTCCTGTTGTTGCCTTTCCAGTTTTCCCAACCCTTTTATAGAGGAAGGTAAAATGAAGAGGAGAAACATAATTTCTGCCCATTCTGTCAATTCAAACCATAAAGTTTCAAAATCTCAGTCTTTCCATTGTGCTAAAACTACTTTTCCTTTTTTCCCATTACAGTTTTATCTTCATAAATCCAGAGATATATTTTTAATCTCTGTAATTAACTTTACATGTGTTCCACCTGTGCAGTTCATGCATAAAAGCTTCAAGCCATAGCTTGTGTGAAAATTATTCCTCACCTGTGTCGTAATTTTTGAGGAATGCGGGATTCCTCCTCCAATAGTTATTGACATTAAATGAGGGAGGGAAGGCACAGACAATGAGAAAAAATGTCTTCCAGGAAATTTTCAGCATTTCAGATCAACATAGAACTCTAAAACAAGTTCTGCAGATAATGGCACCAAAGCAGAAGTGTGGAGGAATGCCACAATAAAGAATTAATTCCTCTGGGCCTCCACAACATATGCTTGTGTAAACCAACAATTTTGTGTGGTGATGAGGAAGATGTAAAGAAACAGGGCAGATACAAAGATTTTTTTTTTTTAATGGTAGAAGAAGAGTATAAAAAGTTTCTGTTGACTGAACCTACAGCTTAAACTGTCTGCATTTCTCCTTTCTCGAATGTGTCAACTGTCATGGGAAGAAATAGGGGAGGGAGTGGAAGCAGAGTTGTAAATGACCACCAAAGCCTGGCTTGAAGACCACTGCAGTAAAGAGGAGGATGAAGGGCCACTGCCTCAGCAGGGTCTACTCAAAACAGGATCTGAAAATCCTCATTGCTTTGGGTCAGATCCATGATGTGTAAATCCAGACAGTAAATGCAGCTTGTAACCACCGCATCCAAATAATCACAAGGGCCAAGATATGTCATAAATTGTAGAGAAAATAGAAATGATACAAACAAAAGAAGTGTTAGCTTCAATCATTTCTTAATTTTAGCCTGACTTGAAGGAACTGCATATGGTCCAAAACGAAACAAAATCTTGCATTTATTTTCTATTCCAGGTTTAATGTTCTTTCTTAAAAAGCAGAACAAAGGAAATTTATGTTAATCACCGACCTTACATACAACAGAAGGGTATACATTCATTAATAAAGCCCATCACAATTATAACCCCATTTAAAAACTTTGATCAGGGAATAAAGCTTACAACACGTTTTCAAGCTGGGAATCATAGAGCTCCTGGTTATACTGAAATAATGTCCTGGAGTAAAGTATGTGGTGCACATTCCTTGTGTTAAGCTCAACACTGCAAAAGGTTGCTAGCCTGCTTTGGAAATGGTCTGGCAAATCCATTCTCCTCTTCTGGATTTAGAACAATTAACTCCACTGTTTTTTGGGGGGTTTTTTTGTTTTTTTGGTTTTTTTTAATTGTTCTTCTGCATTGCATGAATGCCAGATCTAAATGTTGTCTGAAAGGTTAATGTAGCTTTACTTGATCCATGTTTTTCTTAAAGTTGCCTTCCTTTCCATCCATTTTGGACAGCTAGCAGCGATGAGTAAGCAAATATTTCTGCTTATGCAAAAGTTACTTTTATGGCTACTTAGAGTCTCCGATACAGTGAGTCAAGTATTCAAGACCTGGTAGCGCAATATAACTGATCTGGTACAGCTGTTCTCAGATGAACATTCGTCATTTTCCCTGTCTGTCCTGTCTCCTGTAACAAAGTCATTAAGACAGACTGATAATGACTGAATACAGCAGTGGGCTACCTTCTGCTTTTAAGAACTAAGTCCCGTTGAATTCTTGTCTTTTCTCTTGCAAAAAAAACTTTATGTACAAACACAAGTACAGCATCAAAAGAAAGAATCATCTCCCACACCACTCCTAAAAGTTAAGGCCTGACATTAAGCCTCCCTACTGGGTAATAGGAAGCATCATTTCAAATCCCCATGTTGGGAGGAGAATTTATGAATAGCTTCGTAAGATAGTTTCAAGATGAGAGAAAAACTTTTAGTTATTTAAACCAGATGAAATTAAAAAAATTTGCTCAACTGTAGTTGCATCCTTTATGCCAGTTTTTCTTACCCACACAGAGCAGGAAGGAGAAAATAAATGTCAGTTGTTATTCATCATATGCCTTGGATAGTTTAGTACTTGTTTACTTGTAACTTCAGGGCTTATTGGGATGCATGTTTGCTCTGACAGACATGCTGCTTGCTCTTTTTGTCAGCAGAGCTACTAGAAATACCACCTGTGCAAACCTTACCACAGGTTTTGTTCTGTAAAACAAAAGTTATGCAAGAACATTTTTAGTGCTTTATTGGTCTCACTAAGCCAAGAGGCTGTTCTTGGTGTGAAAAGGGAAAGATAAACAAGAGAAAGCCCCTTGGAGCTCAGAAGCACAAATAAAGAGAACAAAGGAGAACTGATGTGTGGGATCAGGGCCCGAGTCTGCAGTGGCACGCTATATTTCATTTCAGTAATTGCTGAAAGCAGGACAGCACGGATCGAGTTAATATCTACAGGACAACTTAATTCACTTTTGAACTCTGTGAAAAACCTTAACTTGCCTTGCATCCATTTACTTGCTTAATTTTGGAATATTGGGCCAGATCCAGCTGAGATCTTGGCACATCACGTCGTGCTGCCGGGATGTAATAAATAACGAGGATGCAAGTCCTGAGCAAAAACATTTCTCATCATGGTCTGTATATGGAAAAGCAGAGCTGGGGGCCAAGCCCATGGAAAAAAATACATCTGTCTTTTGGTTCCAAACTCCTGCTTCGTTCTGCTACCCTTACTGATGGCTCAAACTTTCAACCTCAGAGAGTTCTGCTAATCTATGAAAACTTTCTGTCAGGTTTTCCCTATTTTCTAGGTATTCTTGAAGTTTTCTTTTTGCATTTGCTCAGATTTGCTTCAAACAATGCCATGGGGGGGAAGGGATGTTCAAAACAAAGCTCAAGAAAGAAGAGCCCATATTATGAGAAATGCTGTCTCTCAAAGAACTACTGGGCTTAAAATAAGTAGAAAGATCCTGAGCAGAACATCATCTCAATATGATTTCAAGAAACTGTATCACTGACACTGATAACCTGTGACTTTGCAGGTTCTAAACGTAAGTCAGGCCATTAAACAGTGCTGTAAAATGGGTAAATGTGAAAGATTGCTGTGAGTAATACAGCATTACAGAGTATAGTATAAAAAAAAAAGTTTTCCAGACCAAATTAGGAATAGCACGAAAACTGGCATGTTGTAGACAGTTGGCCGTAAAGCTCTCAGAAGTAGATGCATAAAGAAAATAGGAATGTGAAGAGAGTCAAATAGGAAATGTACTTCCTTTGTGGAGGAGATGGTGCTAGCTAGCCATGTACATTTTAATACTGAACACTTCAATCAGCTCCAAAACACTATCTTCACTATGAAAGAACAAGCTAGATGGGCCTCTGGAAAGCAGCATGGCAAATTTAGGGTGTTAGAAAACATGCTGAGGAACTTTGTAAGACAAACTTGCTGACAGATCCTTAAAAATGTCAGCCACTTTTTTAGAAAAAAAGAAATAGGTGTAAGGTCTCCTTGATGACTTGCAGCACTGGGCCTGATAACAAAACATTGCATTTGTAAAGATACATGAGTCTTTAGAGATGCCTCAGAAGTGTTTCCAAATCATGCAGCTAACCTCCCTCCCTTAATTTTAGGGCAAATAGGCATATACTATTACTAGATTCTTTATAGCATTTTGATTGTCTCCACAGCCCATAACAATATTAATTCGCGCCAAACCAAAGTAATTTCATTTCCATTTCTCTCAAGCCCCTTGGGTCCTTTCTAGAGGAAACATCTTTTTCTGTTTTGGGTTGTCTGTGAATATTTACGTATTATTTTAGGGCAGAAGTTTTATTGGAGGCATTGGAGATGGAAAGGACTTAGTAATTTAGGACTGACTTAGTAACAGGCATGGTTTTGCAGTCCAGCCCATTATCAAATGACCTTGGTTCTTGCTATATATCTCCGTCTTGCTGTCTTCTGACATTCAAAATAGGCAAGTTCCCCTGAGATTTACTATGGAGTCTTCTTTCTTATCTTTCTCTTTCTGTCCTTTGACATTGAGCATTTGTCCCTTATTCTCTTCTGCATGGTTTCATCTTTGAAAATTATTATTTTACATATTCCGCTTCACTTCTGCTTTTCCTGATAGATACGTTAACAGTGTAACATTTTCCCTCTATGGACAGGTCACTGTTTAGGAAGTAGTACCAAATGGTACCTGTGTTACAATTTTCAGGTAGCCGCCTGAGACTCTACTATGCAATGAGGATACTTATGTCTTACAGGGAGTAGGGAATCCTGAGTCCTTCAGCATTGTATATGAGAAGTTTCTTTATGTGACATGCAAATTCAGAGCAAATCATTCTGAGATCTCAATGGTTTTTCTCTTTATTTTTCTTTATGGAATGCAGAGTACCCGCAAGTCCTTAAAATCTGGGTATTAAAGTCTTACAATTATGTAAATGTCTGGAATTAGTGTGTGGAAAGAGATTCATTAACAGTTAGTTTGCAAGTTATTGCTGACTGGTGCATGTTTTCCAACATGTGGGCTACAACTGGCGCTTGATACTGACTGAGTCATCAGGATAGCACTGAAATGCTCGTGGTAAAAAACAGTATAATATACCAGTGAGCAGCAATACAAAATCTGTCTCCACACTGTTTACAATCTTAAGAAGTTTTAAAGATAACTACTTACTGTGAACCGCACATGGGCCTTTCAGTCTGTCTCTTTTGCCTCTTGATTGTGTATTTTGGTAACTCCCGAATCTTACTTGATAGATCTGAGAATGAAATTCCCAAATTAACCCATTAAGAATTGAAATCACAGTGAACACTAACCTATTGGTCCAGTCAAGCAAACCATTTGCCTTTTATTGTCTATTGTTTTAGAAAAAGGCTATAGCTTTTTAAAGTGCAATTTGATTTTATCATAGCAGGCTTTGATGATGTTAAAACGTATTTCAGAGACTGAATAAATGGTCTATGCTAATAGGTTGATCAGCTGACTGACAACTGAACAGTTTTAGTTTTGTGTTTATCAATAGTCCTTTTCCATTAGGTTTTTCTAGTATGGTATGTGTTCAACTTGTTCTTCCTTTTGCATGTATGTTTTAAAAATCCCTGCCATACTTCCTTCCAAATCACACAATTACTTCAGGATGTCTTTATTTCTCTCTTCTTATTTTTTCTGGAAATAGTGAAAATATACTTAAACAGCTCCTTGGCAGCCATTTATATAATACGGACCCAATTCATAGCATTTGCCTTGCAACGGTGTGTACCATCATTTACTAAATGTTCTGTAACTGCAAAATAACAAGAAAATAATAGTGGAGTGTTCCTACCCCTCCATGCTCTCTATTTTGTATCCCACATGTCCCATAGAGCCTACATAATGAAATGTTTTGTTTGATAGGTTGTTGAGTCAGCACTGAGAAAGAGAGTCAAACCCATGCTGGAAGTATTCATTGAGCAATGCTTGTGGCTCCCCAGTCCACGGTTCCTGCATCAGCTGTTAAACATAAGTGCTGCATCTGTTATTAAAGAAAGCTGTTAAGAGTAGTGATTAACTAGCAAAGTTTAATGGCAGAACACAATATCTTTCCACAGACATGTAAAACAAAAGAACAATAGAAAATAAATATAAAAAATGGTACTGAAATTATTTGAATTATGTCTTCCACAGACATGTAAAACAAAAGAGCAATAGAAAATAAATATATAAAATGGTACTGAAATTATTTGAATTATGTTTTGCTTTGAGATACATATATGTCGCTTTCCTCTGATTTTTTTGCACACTGCAATTAACACTGGGGGTTTTTTTGGACTTCTAAACCTGTATTTGTGAACAGCAAGGGTCCAATTCAATTTGGTATGCCCAGATTGCTGTATAGATGGCACTTATGCAGCCTTCTTCTAAAGCCTTACTGTGCATTTTGGAATGTTAAAATAATAAATGGGTGAAGTATTCACTGAACTGCAAAATTACCCTTTTCTCTTCTTAGCTCCAACTCTGGAAGATGAATGTAAAATGATTTAGTATGTTTCTTTCTGACAGCTGTAGATAGAATGCTTCCCTTTCTTACTCCTCTGTTACCTTCCCAGAGAGAGGCTGACAAGTTTTTATTCTGAGATCTGCAGAAGAGAATTGAAGAATTTCACCCTATTGGTTTCTAAAAGCTGACTATTTCATCTACTCAGCTGTCAGATTTGGATTGTGCTTTTTTTTTTTTTTTTTTTTTTTCCTAGTATAGCTTCCTCCTCACTGAGTTTCTGTAACTTTTCCAGCACAAAACGTGTTAGCCAGATTCTCAAGATTTTCTTAATTTCCTTAGATATTCTGCAGCATGGCTATTTTTGCTGGGGCTTGTTAAAAATAATGTTCTATATGGCCTCAAACAGGATTGATCTAGTTGAAGCCTCAAATTAATTCTTTGGAGGATATCCTTTGTCCTTATTTTGAGTCATACTGTTATTACATAATTTATTAGAAACAGCTATCTGGAAGAAATAGTGAGTTGTAAAAACTGCCATGGATAGGAAAAAATCAATAGAAAAAGTCTTTTCAAATGGGCAAACTGTAGGGTAGGCAAGCCTAGTGATACCTTAGGTTTCTTATTCAATATATATCTATATTATAGAGAGAGAGAAGTTGCAAGAGGCAAAGCTAAGCATAAAGGAAGCCTATAATGAGTCTGCTAGCAGGAAAAGTCTTCAGTTCCAGTGCCAGTCCCTTGCACATGTCCCACTAACAGCAAAATAATTGAAAAAGGTGCAAAAAACATCCTTGAGGCTGAAGCTGGCCCAAGACCGCCCCTCTCACCGTGACAGTGAGTACCATTGCTTGTGCATTTTGGAATCATGGTTAGCCAACCTTGCTCTTTGCTCCCGCAGATCTTGCATTCCTTCTTGACATGTGTCTGTCAAACAAGTGAGGTAAAATAGCTTTACCCGACTCTAGCTTAAGAGGCCATTCAGCTCATGTCTCCTACATCCTGCATCTGATTCCTTGGGCACCATGCTAAAGGCACATTTCTCCCTCACCACCGCTGACCAAGCTGCTCATACCAGAAGGAATGGCTTCAGGCATAGTTCTCGATTTCCCAGACAGCTTGTGTCTGCCTGCCATTTACATATGCCCTGAATAAAATCTGTTTTCTTTTCAAGGCGGCCTATATACACCATAGCTTATACAGCCACGTAAGCATGAATGTTAGACCTATAATTTTCAAATGGGTATATCAGATTCCTTACTATTTTATTTAACAGAAAATGTTTTGCCATCCAAACTGTAGCAAAGTTTCACAGCATGTGTTTAGCAACTTAAGCAGTCAAATACGACATAAAATGCTTGTATAATTTTAATGGTTTTGATATCCTAAGTGAGCTGAGTCATAACAGGTATGGAGAGGTCAGACCAGTAGGGCTATTAAATCAAAGTTAAATCATTAGGTTTCCCTGAATACACAGAAAACAACAAAACATTTTAAGTCATGGACCTGGGCCTAAATAAATCTACTTTTCTTTTTCTGCATGAGTTGAATCTGAAGCTGACTGGCTTGCCACAGAAGCCAAGATAGGGTGGGAGAAGTTGGCGTCTTGTAGCTCTCCCACCCACACTGCATCTCATCTCTGCCCTCAAATTGTCCTCTCAGAATAGTCTGGCACTTCACACAATCAGGAATTGTGAAGTGAAGAAGGACATATATAATTCATTCTATTATCAGCATATTTTTCCCTGTTCTTCAGATTTTGTTTCCATGCACAGCTGTTTTAGAAATCCCAGCACTGCACTGGATTGACTGCTTTCATGAGTGTTGCTTTGTGTCTTCTCAGTCTTTGGAGGAATGTAAGTAGGTCAGTCAAGAATAGGTGAAAGGAGGTAAATAATAAGAGTTTTCCACATGCAAAGATGTGGTCATGTCCATTGAAAGATGCCCCATCTGATAACTACTGAGAAAATGTATTTTTCATTGTATGACAAACGGAACAGGGAAGCTGGTTTCTGCAGTGCTAAGATCCTGAAGTATTTTGAAACCAGTTTTATTCCATTAAAGCAATTAAGCATTTGAAGCTATAACAGGTAACTGAAACCACCCTTTAAAATCATGGCTTTAAAATCACTGGTTACTAAGTGGAACATCATGTAACTTCTTGGTGAGGATGGATAAAACATGCAGAATGTGTTACATGCATTCTCAAAAATAAGAACAGTTTTAAAAAAAAACTACTTTCAATTAGGTAGAAAAATACTGGTTTAGTACTTCATTTGAAAAACTTTCAAACTAGTTAACCTGTGGAAAATACTCTGCACTGAGACTACAGAATTAATATAACACTTATGCAATTGAACAGAACTCATAAATTGACATACAGTACATATAAAAAACCTAGTGAAAACTGCTGTGAACATTGATTTATGTTCTGATATAGTTTTGCTTTGGAAGTAATGGGCACCCATAGCTCTTAGTGCCTCTGCCTTTAAAGCTGAAGACTCACTGCTCTCACATTACAATTACCTCTGCTGTGTATGTGTGAAGTTTGAGAGATTATAAGAAACCCTTGGCTAACATATCCTTTCATTCTATGGTGCACTGCAGTTGGATTTGGACTCATTATCATTCATCAAGCATTTAGACACTATACAAACAAAAAAGCACATTTTTGGATGTATTTCTGTGAATATCTCACTGATCTGTGAGAGTTTGTTTACAGAGTTGCTCAGCAGCTTCACTTTCCATTGACTTCAGTTGCTGGCTCTTCAAGTCATTAATTTACAAAGGGAAGAGTGATGGAAAAGAGAGTATGTATGCTATTTTGAGAGCTATACTGCTAGATTTTTGTAATATTTGGATCCATTCAGAACAGGTGTTTCAGTTCATTTCTAAATATTTCACTTAAAAAGACTACTGTATTTACTTAGTAAAAGCAAAGAAAATTAGAAGCCTTTTAGGATTTTCAAAGCAGCTGAGACAGTTCTGTGTCCAGCATGCACTGAAATGTATTGGGATTTGACTGTCTAATTCCCCTAAACTTTACTGAAAATAACAGCTTTGTGTAAAGCTATGGAAAAACTGAAGTAATTACTGTTAGACATGCCATCATGTTAACACACAATTAAAATAAAAAAGGCAGGCCAAATGCCACAAAATTGCTCAGAAAAGAAGGGAGCTCTGCATGCAGGGGGCTTACGTGGTTGGGAGTAAGGTAAGGAAAAAAAAGTCAGGTCCTAAGGAACAGGAGGGTATTTTAGTGTCATCTGAACCATTCTGCAACAGAATAAAATACAGAAAATTCTAAACAGATTGATTTTGAGGAATTAGCTTGTAATAGGACCTATTTTGTAATTATCATCTATATGAACTTTTGCAACATTGCAATAAATTATCAACCACACTGATACTTTATGACCAAAATCTTATAGACGTGAATAGTTCCACTATTGTCAACAGGAGCACTATTCATTCATGTGTCTAAAAATCTTATAATTTGCTTCTGCGTTTCACCCTCAACATCTTTCATTTTTTATCATAGTATCATCAAAATGAGAAAAGATTTGATCCCAAATGAAACAGAATAAAATTGTAATAGATATGGTAAAAAATATTTTTTCCCATCCTTCAGATTTTACTAAACTCTGAGGCTACAGATACTTAGGAATTTTCCAGACATCCTTAGGGTTAGAACCTCCATATTAGGAGTGAACCTTAGAGAGTGATGTGTTATTTTTCTCTGAAATAAATGGCCAGAATTAGTCAATGTTTGGTGAATGTTCTGAGGATATATAAGAGTGAACACAGTCAGAAATGCCACAGGGGAAACAGGAAATACATAAGAATTTACAGGAGCTGAAGGGGTTTTTTGGGGGTTTTGATTTTGGTTTTGGTTATGGTTTTGGGTTTCGGTTTTTTTTTTTTTTTTTTTTTTGGCTAGGGAGTTTTTTTTTTTTTTTTTTTTTTTTTTTTTTTTTTAGGCAGAGAGACTGTACCCAAAAAAATGGGTCAAACTGGAATACTTCGGATTCCAGTCTCTGTTTCATGAATTAACATTGCCTAGTTAATATCAGCTTTGGCCTTCTTGGATAAAAATGAAGATATACCCCAGCCCCAGCACTAGAACTATCAGGAACGTATTTTACATGAGTCAGAAAGAGGCCCCAAATTATGTTGCTACTAATTTAAAGACATTCTCATATTCTTTTGAACTTAGTGTCATAGTAGGGAATCTTTTGCTGCCATTGTAAGTGTGTGGATAATGCAATATTTTACAGTCAGATGTCAAGATTAAATAAAATGTAATGGTAAGGTAAAGGTGAGATGCTTGGCAATATTTATGAACCTCAGTCTGTACAGCCCTGATCTCTCAGACCTTTCTCACCAGAAATCCTGAACTTGTGCTTTTCATACTTCATAGGAATAATAGGTTTTGCATACGAAGTCACTTAGAGATTTGTTTACCTACAAGAAAGTCTCCTACTTCCCAGACTTGTGCTGAATCATCTAGAATCTAAACGATCCCCAAAATTACTCCTCATTCGGTACTTTAAACCAAGACATAGCCATTTATAGATTAAGGCTTTCCCAGGGTACATAAGCACAGGGAGGCAATAGTCTAACCCTGCCATAAAAGACTTATAGGCCCAGCTACAAATATCTGTCAGGGTAGTTTGGATGAACTGGTGCTCTGTGAACTCCCTTGAGTCCATTTGATCCAGAACATGAATGATTTGGAGTCTTAAATGCCTACTATTTATGTGTATTTGCACATAATATACGTTTTAAGGAAAAGTAAAGACAGAAAAAACCAAGTAATTCATTTACAAAACATTCATGAATTTGTTTTCATCATTTTTTGACCAATTCAACTTGTAATCTTAATAGCTATAAAATATCAGCTTCCCAGGTGTGATATCATAAAAATTATTTAAGAGTACTTGCAGCCTTCATCTAAACTTGACCACTCTTCCCAGGGCCAGTTGCAGAATTATGTGAAAATTTTCTGTGGTATAAGAGAATTATTATGATTTATAGTTCTGTTCATTTGGGGTAGGAACAAAGTTTGCACTTAAAGAGAGTTGGAACCATATCACAGAAGAAAAGAACATCATTTTTATGGGGTACCATAAAGAATGCTTTTGATTTGACATCTTCTGCTTGCATTCACTTTTATTGAACCATGCAAATGTTATATCTGCCTGCTAGTCAGTAACAAAAGTGAGTCTCTGTAGGGATGGAACACTCAGGTACCTTTTTTGAAAGTTCTGTTTCAAAATTTGTTTTTGGCTCCAAACGTGACACAGAATAGATGAAGTACTGTAGCTGTGGTTCAACCAGGACCCATAATATAATAACATAACAAAAAGCAGGCATTTATTAAGAAATAGAGTTCATGTGCTGGTTATGGAATCATTAAAGTAAGCACAGGCTGGTGTTGCAGCAACTGGAAAAGCAGTTCTTTTTTGGGCTAATCTCATCCCATCCATTTAAAAAAAAGATAGAAAATATTCTACTAAGGCAGATTTCAAGGCAGATTGCAAACTGCATCTATTTTCACTAGTGGATTTGAAAGACTTGATCCATACCTAGCTTTGTTGCAGCCTACCATCAATATTTCATTTAGCACACTTCAAGAAAGAGCTGGCATCAAAGAAATCATCTTTATCACCTCTCTGTCCTGACAGGTCTTGTACTGATTAGAATGGAACAGTGTCTGGGCTACTCTACTCCTGGATGCCTAAATGCCTCAGGGTCTCTTCCAGTAAAGAAAATTTGGGCATTCCATGGTTATTTTCAAAATGAAATTTAGGCTGCAGGACAAGTACAAAGAGCTCAGAGGTCACGACTGCAGGTCTGATAATTCCTGTAGTCTAGGCATTTTTCAGATAATTTTTAGGATTATTTTTAGACTGTGGAGGACTGTCTTGGGCATGTTCTTGTGGGAACTCATAGTCTGTTTATTGGTGCAAATTTAACTCATGAAACAATATAACTCTGTTTATTGTGAGAAGGGATTATAGTAAGAACTCTTCTGCTGCTGATTTTTACATTGTATTGTTTCTCTCTATTCCAGGAATAGGAAGGGGGTATACATCCAAACTTCTTTCTCAAAATGTTTCCTGAGCCCATAGTTCTTCTCATATGGAAGCAAGAGAGTGCTCCATCACCCATCTGGCACAGTAACTATAACACATCCACATAGAGAAACACAGTACCCACCCAGAGAATCTAGAAAAAAATAAGAGAAACTTTTGTCCCAGTTTAACACTACACAGTGTAAACCTGCCCCTAATGCACTGTGCTAATAGATAGCATCCACTCTTGTAACATGATTAACTCTGTAAAAACTTTAATACTAAAAGTCATAAATAATTATTCAATACCACAGAATGTTTTGACAGAATTCTGCAACTGATCTTGTGAAGACTGGTTACATTTAGATAAGAACTAAAATCACTGCTTTCTGGATGGAAAATCACATGTCCAAACTAGCAATATTTCTAGTGAAAACACTAGGCACTTTCTTCTAGATTCACTGAAGAAATTATAAAAGTTAGCTATGTGCATAAAATGGCAACTTTTGCTAGCCCTGCCTGACACAAATATGCTTGGCCCTCTCACCACCACTCCTAAATCTCCATTTTCAGTAGGACAACATTAGCCCATTGCCTAACGTTAGCCCCCATTATCCTCCTTTATTCCAGTTAAGATAGACTTTAGATACCTGAAACCAGTTGTGAACCACAGAAGCTCCTTCCTGCTTGAAATCCCCAGTGCTAGCTGCCTAGTGTACAACATTGATTCATAAGCCCTTCTACGCTACATGCCGGCATTACCTCTAGCCTTGAGCTTAAGCTCTCTGGTCAGCCAGAAATGACAAAAAAGAAAAGCCAAGGAGCTGTGACTAAGCCTGCAATAGGAACATCTTTTTCGCCCATGCCTAACCCCATGGCATTACAGCCCTTACTGTGTCTGGACCCACATCCATTACCACTTCGAAACTCACTCATTAGCTACAACACAAGGTTGCTAATTCAAAACTTAATTCCTAGGTCCCCTATCAAGTGAAATTCTGACCCATAGTTGTTATCCTGTATTTATCCATAAACCAGTTACTCTCTCTGTCATGAGACCCAGTTTCAGCACTGGATCAAATCCACTCCCAGTGGCCCTCCGAGTCTTTCGCAATACTAGTTAAGTCATTGCTGTCCTGAGTCTTTAACTGTTGCATTAAGGCTAACTGGATCCAGCCAAGAAGTCCTTGTTCAATTTATCTATATGTAACACTTTTCTCTTGCATGGAGTTATAGTTCTGCAGCACTCAACATGTTGAACCCTAATTTCAACCCAGTAATAAACTGATTTTCCTCTAATCTGAAATTCTTGGCAACTAAAAGAACCTAATTAGGGTGTTTCTGTTGACACTAGTTCTTTTTCTGTGAGGGTGAAATACATTTCAGTTGCATGTAGTTCAAGCTTCTTAAACACCGCCAGCTGAAATACAAATTTGTACCTAACTGAGCATCCTCCTCTGGGCAATGGAACCAATTTTAAGTCCAACATTTAGACACTGTTAAAACTAGGCAAGCAGCTTCATGTGGAACTGCTTATTGGCTCTCATCTGCATTAAACTTAACCCTAATCTTACTTAGTCTTAACGTTAATCATAGGCCCAAAGCTGCTACCACTACAGACAGAATAAACTAAATGAAAGCTATAATCCCCTTCTGAAAAAAGCATATCTAGCTTTGTGGGCTTTGTCAGTTCAAGCACTGACCCTGATTTGATCACTAGCCCTAACCTGATGGGTTGTTTTTGACCAGTCGTCTACAGGACATAAGCCAGAACCAGCATTAGAATTGTCCATTTCTAAACTTATACAATAACCTTAGTTTATAATCTCCTGTCATCTGAATCCAAAACCTCAGCAAAATCTCACTCCATTCATTGAACAATGTGTATTAAACATCTTTACTCTTGGCACCTCATTAAAGCAGCTGAATAAACTGACTCAAATTGAAAGGATTATTTGTTTTGAAGAATCTGCCTTTCAGACTCAAAATCATAAACAACCTATGCTGAGGGAGCAAAAGAAAATTTGCACTTCTCTTACTAGTTCCCTTTACCCCAGCAAGTTTCCACCTCTGACTGAAAAACACGAGTTGTCCAGGGGAATAAAGCTCTGCCTGTGCATCTCAGCCTGCTGAGACTTCACCATCCGTCAGCTGACAACACGCTCATTGCTTCTGGTGGCTAAGCCAGCACTCGGAAATGTTCAGATTTGCCTTTGAGCCTTAGGCAGTGCAGCCTTACAAAGAATGAATACCAGCCAGTCAGGATTAAATAGGTAACTACTTGACAATTTTGCTTGCTATGGTGATTTCTGACTTCAGGTGATTTCTCACTGGAAATTTTTGTCCCGGTCCTGTCAATTTGGCTAGTGCCAAACAGACCAGCTAAGAGACACATGGCTGCATATATTTTTTAAATATAAATACGAGGTCTTCATTCTTTATACAAAGTAAAAATCCAAGTTAAAAAAGGTTGAGTGAATCATTAAACAGGACAACCACAAAATGTAATTATTACTGCTAGAAGTACATATCCTAGCACATGCAGTGCCATTTTGCATGTTTAAGAGGAAGCTTTTAGATATAAGATCTTCCAGGCAGCTGCACTCACTAAAGTAGAATCAACTTCAGGCAAGTATACAAGCACTTTGAAATGCAACATCACCTGAGTTCAAGAAAGAAAAAAATCATTTAAATTGTAACAGTCAGGCCAAGACAATTTGAAACATGGTGACTGGAGGAAGCAAAACTGTATAGATTGGACTACTGTATTTCCCAGGGAGGGATAATGCAAGTTTGGGCAGAAACTACAACAGCATTTAGGTGTCTGTAACTACTGCCCAGCTCCCCATAATCCTAAGGATCCATTTGGACATCTCAAGGTACAGATGCATTTTGCTCTAAGTACTCTAGGAACATTTCTGGTTAGTGACTACCTTCTGGATAGTGGCACTGTCATGGGAAATCCCAGAACAGATAGCATTACAGGCTTCAGTGATGCCAGAACAGAGATGTCTAGACAGGTAACTTATCAGTACCCTTATTTGGTTGATACATGGGAGCTATGATCTTTTCATAGCTGGGATTGTTGCTCTCTGCATCTAATGCCCAGCTGTTTTTTTGAAGTGTGTCACAGTTTCACTTATGGTAAGGTAAGAGTTGGGCATTCGTGCCATTATTTCCTTTTCTTTCACTTGTAACTACTCCAGCCATCGACTCAAAAAATAATAATCATTGTACTGAGATAGCGTTACACACACCAGGTTCAGACTGTACTAATAAAATGTGGTGAAATTGTTTATTATGATAGCAATGCTAAGTTTACTTTGACCTAGTGTCATTAATGAAAAATGCGTAAGGACAAATTCCAGTACTATTTATGACCATCTAACATAAAGGTGGTAGGGATCACAAACCTGAAAGTTAAGTAAGACTTGCTAGAACCTTAGGTCATTATGGATAGTAAATCTGTGTAATGGGCAGTGTCCTTTTTGGTACCTCTTTCATCTTGGAAGTGGAAACACTTCCCATCAGGATCAAAGGGGAAATGTTACTGGCATTCGCTATATGTAGCTAACATCAGCAGAACTTCAGGGTTTAATTAGATAAAGAATTTTGTCCACATGAAAATGCAGTAGTATTCAAACTATGGTGTGTGTCACAACTGTTTGAGCACTCTCAACAGTTTCCTGGCTATTGCTGAGATCAGTAGTCAAAGCCAAATACTCAGAAAAACACCAGATGCCAGGTGCTTGGTGTCTCTGGGCTTACTACAGTCCAACACTATTCACTCATACAGGGCTACTTTTGAGTTTGTGGTTTCTACTCAGGAAGGTCACATTTTAGCTTGCATTAGGCAATACACATGTGAGCTGCTCTTGAAAAAAATAACTCCCATTTGGAAAACTGCCATCATAAAGCCCAGTAACCTCAGTTTCTTCTTTCTATTGAAAACAAAGTTTATAGGATAGAACAATACCTATAGGGTGCCTAGTAAGCGAAACCCCAAGCAATGCTTTCTCTTGTGCCATAGTCAACAACAGTAATTGTTGTGACAGAACCCTTAGACAAAGGAAAGATCACCTCTCCATTGCATTGGAGCAAGCTCTGTACCATGAATGCCACATTCCAGTTTTAAGAGGCAGCAGATATGCTTGGTTATATTACATGCCCAAGAACACATTCATAATACCGCTCCTTTTCAAAACTCACAGAGTCACTTCTAACTTTTTCCAACATGTTAGTAATCACCATTCTATTAGTGAAGACCTCAAAAGAGATTTTGCATAAAATGATTTTTTTTTAGAAGAGACATTATACAAAAGCACGTATAAACTAAACAGACAACAACTAAGAGGGTGTATGTGAGGGAACAGGTAACACAGAAGATGGTAGAATAAATGATTTACAAAATATTAGAACAAATTGTTTGAAATTTCTTTCATTTCTTTTACTTCTGAGAAAGGAAACCTGAATAAAGAGCTCTGTGAGTATGAGCAGACATGATGGGCCCAGAGTAGGAGGAAGATGAGGAAGGAGTTATGGAAGAACAATCAGGAAGTGAGGAAATCATTCTCTTGGGAGGAGGAGAGAGTTACAATTAACAGGAGTAGTGAAAGACACGAAGGAGAGAAAACAGTGAAAGGCAGAAATCAGCAATCCTGACATATCTTGAAAATAAGACGTGGCAAATTGGCAGAATGGTGTTCCAATATAAAAAAAACAAAACAAAACAAACAAAAAAAAGCAAACCACCAAGGATCAAATACAACTCTGCTGGGAAGACCCAAAAAGACCTTTATGCTATTAATACAGCTTTTGGTCCCAGAGTTTCTGACTCCTGCTAGCACCAAATGAAGGAGTGAGAGGAAAAGGCATCTGACTGCCCCTTGCTCTGGAAGCCAGGCAGCAGCACTGCAGAACTTCTACTCTTTTTTTTTTTATTATTATTTTTGCTACAGATTAAAAACCTTTCTCTCTGTGTCTTTTCTAGGAGGAAGCCTGGTGTGAGCAACCCACTCTTTTTGCTCAGTAAATTCTTCCTCTTACACTGCTTATGTTTTGGCTTTTCCACTATCAAAAATGCATTTGCTAATTGCACCAACCTCTGAGGCACAAATTAATGCATGTCACTACAGTAGATTTTAGTTAGGAATTTTGTATATAACAAACATCTTAAATTATTAATGTATAGCTTAAATCACCATGCTATACCTCCACTTCCCTTCTTTATATCAAAGACCAGATTCTTTGCTGGTTTCTGAGAATGTTTCTTTTTCTTTGCTTATGACATAAATTTGTGACAAGTCTTGTTTCTTCAACTATTTTTAATAGGATTAGAAGACGTCCTAAGTGAATTAACTATCAGTAAACATTTTCCTTCTTCCTGAGGTTTTCTAATAACTTTGTCAACCCCCAAAATTCTGGTAAAAACCTTATGTGATTTTCATGCTTTCCAGCACTCTGTAAACCACCCCTTTGAGGTCCAATGCATAGCCAGAGTAATGAGTTTCTTTTTCAAACACATCTTGCCCTGAAATTTCAGGATAATTGTAGTTTTTCCTACTACTCATTTGCAACAACAAAGCATCTCAACAGGTCTGTGAGAAAATGAAATAAACTGGGACAGAGGCTGAGATGGGAATATTTAAATTGTAAATCTGCTCTCAAAAATGAGGGCTCAGTTGTAACCAAGGCAGAGATATATCAGTTCGTTAGTTCAGTATGGTACCTTGTATTTTAAAAATCACAAATGAGCAGATGTTCCTTATCTGAGAGTCTAGGGTTTTATTTTTCAAAATATCCTTCTATGACAGCACAAGATCCAGGGAAATATCAGTTTCTTCTAGTTCTTATAGTAGTCCCTCTGGCTACGCCTGCTCCAGTAAATGAACTTTGCCTGAGAATGGTGGACTGGGATGGCCTACGTCCATGCTAGAAAATGGCTTTCCATCTCCAAGAGGAGAGGTTCCAGAAGGTCTGCCTGCAGGGAATAGCCAACACCATCATTTAATTGCCAAAAGACCAAAATGTGCCTAGGAATCATCTGGGTACAGCAGTGTTTGGAAAAAGATTAATTAAGGCCAGGTAAAGTTCTGTTTACTAACACAGACATTCACAGCCCAGTGCTTGGAAATGTTCCCAGGCATGCTTGATTTGCTGATACAGACACAGCCTGTAGGTATAACAGCATTTAAAGGGGTCCATGCATTAGAGATGTGTTTTTATGACCCGTGCTTAATGTAGATCTTTTCTTACTGGTGTCCTGGAATCTCCACGGGAGTAATTAAAATATAATGGTGCTGTTATATCTTTGGGTAACACAGAAAGGAGGGAACAAATGTGGGTGTTTGGGCTTTTTAGTACATCACTAGTTTGCATGAAGCATGTCCCAGCTAAGCCACACAATGGACACATCAGAGATTTGCAAAGAAAAAAACAAGATTGCTAGTGGATATTAAACAGGTCTTTTCAATCATTCAAGTGATAAGATTGCTCCTGCTCACCTTCAAAGCATTTTTAAAATTTATCATCTTATATGTACAAAAGTTTCTTTTTCTGGATCAAGACAATATTGCTAAACCACTCATCCCATACATATGCTCACAGACACAGACTCCATAAACTTTGGGAATACACAAGTTCAGATCCATCTCAATTGCCAGAAAAACACACCAAAGAAAGAACAGAAAATATAAAACAGAACAAGAATCTAAATAAAATACTTTAGAAGTTTCCCTTATCCCGTTGTATTCCAGTAAATTATACATGCTTTCCTGTGTGTTTTGGCACTAGAAAAAAATACAGAGTTGCCTCTTAATTCTGCAAACACAAGGATATACGTGTCCTTTACAACAAGTTACTTCAGCTCTGCTATGAAACTTTTTAAGCAATACATGTCATTCTGCATCCTGTCACTTCAAACCAAGAATGCAACATTTCATCACAGGAAAACTGGTTTGTTGAATTGGGCTTTACAAGATATAACACAAGCAAAGTGCTGTACAGCATCTTGCAGGGTTTACCTTCATTTTTGTTCAAAAGTAGAAATACTGCAGAGAAATTCTTTGGCAAATACCCCATTTGTGCAATTCTCACTATCTTCAAAAAGTCATGGAAATTTTCTAGTAGAAATAAAGACATGCATATAATGGTTTGTGCCCGAGTGGGACCTGTGGGAAATGGTTGAGGAAGAAACAGGATTTGCTTAGTGGATCATCATACTTAAGCTCAATAACACAAAAAAAATTAAATTATTTTCTACCTGCAGTCTGCTTAATTTGAATGTTCTGCTAAATGCAGCCACCAGAACCATTGGCTAATATTTGAGAAACACAGGCTGTAATCGGTCTGGCTCCCATTCAAATGTATATAATTGTTTCAGAATGAGCAAAGAGCACAATGAGGCCATGTGAGGCCAGCAAGAGGAGAGGAGGGAAAGTTTGGATTAGAGGCTTCCTGTATGGAAAACATCTGCACTGGAGCTGGAGATACTGTGCTTTCACTGCAGTGTGGCTTAAATATTTACAGAAGTACACAGCCAAGGCAGCACCCATTGCTCACCCAGCCTGCCCAGCTGCACTGCTTTGGGTGATCCGGGGATGCAGGAGCATGTTCAGAAACAGGTCCCCTTTTCCAAAGGCAGTTACTGTATTTAGTGGTGGTTACTCAAAACAAACTTTCAAAACAATTGCATTTTGTCATCAGTCTGAATGTCAGGTTCCCCTGAAAATAAAATCTTGTAAATTATTAAATTTATATTTCTTTCAGAATGGTTGGATGCTTGAGCCATGAAGGTCTGTGTTTTCACAAAACGTAACTATAAACTGAAAAGGAATTTTTTTTGTCTACAAATTGTACCCTATCCGTTCTAATGACCTTCTAGGGAGAATGTGCAATTAAGTTAACATTTTTATGAACTTGTTGCATATATATTTCACACCCAAAGTGGATCAGCAATAGTCAACTCATCTAACTAAAAAGAAAGAACAGCAATAGAGGCCATAAGAACAGAAGAAAGAGACATACAAATCCAACTATTCTCCAAATTTATCTTAAGAAAGCATTAACTTATTTTAAAAGATGATAGTTCTTTTGTTTTCCTTTTCATAGATAACAGATTTCTTTAGTGGTATAAACACTGTTTAGTGAGCATGCTCAGGAGGAACATCTCAAAAACCAAAGTGATTATACATTATACCTCATCCTGCTGACATCCTGCAGGAATCTGTCCTCCTAAAGATCATTTTAGTGTTTATCTCTCTATAAAAGCACTTCTCATTCACGCGCTCTCCCCCTTTCACCCCAGCACCACCTTCTCTCCCCCTTCAATCTATACACAGACTACCAAAGTAACACGAACAGAAGGCAACTTGTTCAAACCTACACAGCACGTAATTTCCAGAAGACTATCCTCCGATTACATAATTAAATATCAACAGGATAGGCAAAACACTCCTATGGTTTAGGAATGACATTAGGAAAAACATGACTCAGAAAGACTTATGGTAATAAAGTTAACAGGAACAGAGGCACAGAAGGAAACAGAGAATATCAGGAGAAGTCTTTCAGTGGCTGGATATGATAGTTTACCCCTGTGATATTACCACTTTGCATGCAATTCTAGTGTTTATTCTCCCAAAAGGATCCATAAAAGGATTACAATGTTTCAGAATCTGGAAAACCTACCTTACAGGATACCAATGGAGACCCAGTGAGTTGACATATCAAAAATATACTTAGCTGGAGATTGATCATGGTCTGTAAGAAAGAAAGTAGCAAAGCATACTTAATTTATCAGATAAATGCAAAATAAGATCTAACAAGTGACTGTTAAAGCATAAAAAATAAGAATAGAACAAACATTAGTTCTAATTATCTATTAGAACTGTTTTTAATTTTATGAAATATGTTCAGGTCCTTGGAGACTTTCCAACAAGGCTCGATGTCTCTTAGAGCTGATAAAGCTCCAGCACAAGTCATGGACTTGCTACTAAGCTCACTCAGAACAGATTGCAGGTCAGAATTATCCCATTATTCACTTCTGACCTTACTCTATACATAGACAGTCAGTCCCACATAAACAGTAAGATGCAGTCTGTCCAACAGGTGGACCATATGAGCCAGAAGGAACATTATATGTGTATGAAAGGATAAGGCCACACCATAAAGAACAGCAGTAAGAGGGAGCAGGACAGGTACTGGCTATTTCTGCTCTCTTCCCTTCCTGGGGTATTAAGAGACATGGTAGAGAACAGATGGCTACTGCCAGGGGGGACAACCAAATGGGGAGAGGAACTAAAGAAAGGATGTAAACAAGACATTTCCCTCCAAGTCACAAGGTCACAGTGGAAGGATGACTGGTTTCTCCTATGTGAGCAAGGCACCAGAGGGCCTCTGCATTCTTTTTTCCCATTGCACTCAAGTGAGGCAGAAGCCGGGTCTGAGCCAGCTTCTCCTGGCCTCGTGTGACCCTGGTAAGAGAGGACGATGTAGCTTGCCAGTGGGTGCAGTCACTGAGAAATTCCATGTCAGACTCAGTACCTTGACTGTCTGCCAGTGATCTGGCGTGCCTGAACATTGCTTCAGACACGTATATTGCTGAGTGACTTCAGTGTGTTAGGAAACAAGATTGATGCAGCGAGCGATACTATAGTTCTCTGCATCCAATTTAATTTGCATAGAACAAATACTCCTCTAAGAACACCGCTGAATTCTTTCTAGCTGACACAAACTATTTATATGAATTGTATTGTTCTGGCATAATGCAGCTATTAAGACCTATTATATTCTATTTTATTGTGTATGACATTACATACTATGCAATTTCTGATTAGCAACATGAAAATAAAATCTAAGATTCATTTCTACTGTAAATCTTTATTTGCGTTTGCCATTTTGGGATCATCATTGTATGAAACTGATACACACGTTCTCATGCTGGAAGCAATTTTGTTTATATGGCATGAATTGTTGTTCTGAATCATAAACTCCTATGAGGAAACCTCAACTTCTGCTATAATTGTTTCCACTTTAAAAACCAGGTTATTTCCAACATACTAACATCCACTCTGACACTAGTGTTGCCTTGTAGGATGAAATAATACCTTGTGTGTTTGGTGAGAAAAAGAGTTCAATTTCAAATAAAGGACTAAGCATCATGTTCCCCAAAGACTGGATTACTGGAGACCAAACTGAAATCCCCACTTGAATAATCTTTGCATTTGAATTCAAATTTATCTCCTTAGGAAGACGCAGTAACAGAGAATGAAAATACAATATTGCATCCAATTTTTACTTTATTAAGAATCAATACACATTAATTTGTGCCTAGGATCTTAAGACCTTTATGTGCTTTAGCACATTACTTCTACACTACAAATCTAGGGACTTTTGATTGCTCTCCTTGTGCATAAATTATAACTCTTGTCTTGAAAAAAAAACAAACCAGGAACAGCTGTAACAGCACTACAGAACTGCCTGTGATTTGGTAAAACTTTTATTTGCTCCACAGCTCCTCCATATACAGCAAGTGTAGCTATGATTAGATTTCCTTTTCTGGCAGTGTCACAAATTGCAACCAAAAAGGATCAGAAAGTTCCTTGCTACCTGTACTCTGCAACATGTCATATGCACTATGTAGATTTTATTTGCTCTGGCTCCTCTTGATCACATCTGTCCATCTTTTCTGGAGTGAAAAGCATGATCCTGGAGAAAATTTGCCATTACTTAAGCAGATTGGTAAAACTAGAGTGGAATATCATATAAGATATATAATTGTTCCTTATAGTGTCTGTGTTTAATCATGGTGGGATGAGAGTTGAAACTTCTGGACACTAAGAAAGGACATTACTTCCTTAATCAGAAAGAGGAAGACTAAAGAAATAAGACTGGATAAGTTTTTATAAAAGCATATTCTTTAATTTATTTTAACCATAGAAAGATGCAAATATTCTTTGTTTCTTTCACTGATAAAAGAGGATAGCCAGCTTCTTTTTTGAAGCTTCTTTCTTCACTGGCATCGCTTGTTTTTCATGACAGATGTTTCCCTGTCTATTGCTCATGGAAACACTTATTTTCTGCAGCTCACTCTGTTTTGAATGAAAGACTGAAGTGGAATTATCAGTGGCCAGCAGAAAGCAGCAGGAGGAAGACCTCTACTTGCTCATTATCCATCTGTAAATCAGTCCTATTTATTACAGTTGCAGCCTGAGATGGGGGAGAATGGGACTGAATAATATATGGATTCAAATTTAAAACAAAATATTGTGCAGTCTGGTCTCAGTTCTTAAAGAAGCAAAGTTCTTAAAACCTGACAATTGTGATAAAATTCTTTCAGAGATTATTTCTTAGGATTTATCCTTCCAAATCAGTCATTAAAATGCATTGTTATCTGGGTGAACCTTTGCAACCAGAAAAAAATGCAATTTGTTAAATAAGGCATAGAGAACAATGAATAGCTGGGTAAAATAAAAAAGGGTTTGTAGTAGAAATGTTCTGACCATACTGGCAAAGAGTGTGTAAATCATTAGCAAGAGGCTATGGGGCGAGCAATTAGTTTATATGTGATTACTTCACTTGAAGTTGTCCTCAAATAAAAGTAGAAAATTACTACTGGGACACAAACACACAGCCGATGCTTTCCACCTAATACAGCTTGGGAAAGTGACCTCAGCCTTAGAGCAAACATTTTAACGAAGCAAAACAATGGGCTCTCCCCATGCTAAGAGGAACAGGCATAGTGAGTAAGAGAAAGCAAATGCAACAAATCAGCAAGATGTCGAAATAACCTTTTCAATGAGGAAAGAATGTGACATAGAACAAGTTAATCTGAGTGAAGATATCTGTTGTGTTTTCCTTCTTGTCAGCGGGCAGTTCAAGCAAAAAGGCTAAAAGTATCCTTGACTCAAAGGTAATTGTGATCAGCAGCAATCCTCTGGTGCATAAAGGTTGCACAGCCCAGACAAAGCCAAGCCGCATGTCCCACCTGAAGCCCAGCATGAGGCAGGAGGTTCACAGCTTCTTTGGATTCAAGCTAACACATCCAACACTATTGCATGAGAACTGTCCCAGCTCAGATCAGAAACAGTACAGCTTAATTCATGCAGTGCTGTGCCCAAACTCTGCCTTTTGGCTGCATGAGGACACAGCTGTACTTTGTACTCCTGCACTTCATTTGCTTGTCTGGAACCACCATGTGGGTCACTGTGTTATCACTGAAGCTGCATCCTAAGTCTCTAAAGACCTTTGAAAAAAACCTGTCAATGCACACATGCTGGGCATTTAGGAACCCAGGTATGTCTGTGTTGCATGACAATCATGCTCAGAGCACTTGAAAGTGTTATTCAGCATTCTTTTGGGCTGAGGTGGAACCTTTAAGCCCTATTACCACAGGAAGGCTTGGGTGGCAGGGCAACATCATTTTTACTACAGAATTGGACTCCTCTGAACTCCATTGCTTCACTTTCCTGTTTCCTACAGTAGAGACAGGAGTGAGTGTCTCCATTACAGTGAGAATCTCCATTACAGTGTTGTCTGGCACTGCCTGGGCAGCACAGCCCCAGACTGAAAGCAGGACATTTACATTACCTGTGAGTTTCACTTTTTTTCAGAAAACAGGCTATTGGAGTTCACATCCTCTGTAGGCTGTTGCAGAGAAAGATACCATTAAGTCCAAAACAAGGTCCTGTTTGCAGTACAAAGAGTTATTTTGCTTGTGTTCAGCACTTTTGTGTTGGTATGGATGGTTGGATCATATTAGTTATTTAATAAGAAAAAGATGAGTTGGAATTTAAACTGTCTGGAGGGATTTCTGGTTTCCAGGAAGTGTCAACCCTATTCAGTCTTCAAAATTGAAAAAAGAAGAATGATATTCATGATCCTGTTAGGATCTGCCTTATTCAACACAAATCAGTATTTTTCTAATAGCACTCCACCTCTTTAGCTTGAATTAGTTCATTCTCTACAGCGGTGCTTCATGTTCACTTGTCACTTTAAAGAGTCTAAGCAATGTTTTTAGGCTGGGGAGAAGACAGGTGTATTTCTTGGGTTTGGGTGGTACTCCAGACCGCAGAAGGTAACCATGCATGCTGACAGAGCAGTTGCTTGATCTGTTGAACATCATAATGTGATCTCTCTCCACTGGAAATGTAGCAGCATGTTATGGCTGCTGTGCACAATGGTGTAATCCATCCAGGCACCCCTGCTGTGTGAGTGGATAGATGCAAGACACCTTTCCTGGGACCTGGGCATCTTACAGCTGCCACCTCTGCAGCAACACGGTGGAGAAGATGCTGTCTGTAGCCTGTGACCATCCTTCACTGATTTGCTATTGTTAACAAAGGATGAGCTGTACATAACACAGACAAAAAACCAACTCCACCTTCATGAAATCACAAGTAAACGTATAATCGGAACAGGGGAAACACGAAGGCACAGTAAAGACCCAAATGGTTTCCAACAAATGCATGCCTTTTTTCTTACTCCGTGAAGTACTGCAATTAATTATAAGAGCACTAACAGAACTGAGTGACTGAGGTTGGAAGGGACCTCTGCAGGTCATCTGGTCCAACATCCCTGCTCCAGCAAGGCCGCCCAGAGCTGGTTGCTCAGTACTGTGTCCAGATGGCTTTTGAATATCTCCAAGGTGGGAGACTCTACAACCTCTCTGGGCAACCTGTGCCAGAGCTCAGTTTCCTCATGATCAGAGGGCACCTCCTGTGTTTCAGTTCTCACAGAAAAAAGTGTTTCCTTATGATCAGAGGGCACCTCCTGTGTTTCAGTCTGCACCCATTGCCTCTGGTCCTGTCACTGGGCACCACTGAGAAGAGCCTGGCTCTGTCTTTGTTGCACCCTCCTTTTGGGTATTTATATACATTGATGAGGTCCTCCATGAGCCCTCTTTTCCCTAGCCTGAACCATCCCAGATCTCTCAGCCTTTCCTTCCATGAAAGATGCTCCAGTCCCTTCACCATCTTACTGGCCCGTTGCTTGACTCTTTCCAGTAGCTCCACATCTCTCTTATACTGGGGAGCCCAGAACTGGACACAGTACGCCAGGTGTGGCAGGAGTCCTGTTAAACACAACCAGACCCACTACTTACCCCTGGGGTACATTTCATCCCAGGAAGGGGTCACATGTGATTTTTCAGTCACACATTGTTTCAATAAATGCAGAAAATTAGTTAATAAAGTCTATAGCATTTGTTCTGGAAATTATAGAAATTATTTTAATGCCATCTTAAAGACCTATGACATTTACATAAACTAATCTACAAATCATGGTATATATGCGTAGGTTGCACTGGTTTTTCATTCATAGCCCACATTAAATAGTATTAGAGAAAATAGGATAACAGAGTACAATTTAAAAAGTATATTCCTGGAACATCATCCTGTTCCTTTTTTTCCTAATTCCACCTCAACCAGTTGTCTCTACTCAGTCTGTCTTTTTCATGAAAATCCTGGTAACATGTAGGAAGGGCTTATGTTTTG
Source organism: Pterocles gutturalis (assembly GCF_000699245.1). Taxonomy (NCBI): domain Eukaryota; kingdom Metazoa; phylum Chordata; class Aves; order Pterocliformes; family Pteroclidae; genus Pterocles; species Pterocles gutturalis. Next base: position 56,295 of record NW_010125201.1, read on the forward strand.
TAAAATTTGGACATATGCTAGAGCATATTCTAGAGAGGAGGTATCCCATAATTTTCTGTGTTACTTCCTGACAAATACACACAAGCTGTGTGTATATGTCAAGATTTCTGACTTCACCATGTTACACTTTTTTCTCCCTTAAAGGAGATTTCTGCAAACAAACTGATGCATTAGATAAGTATTTAGTGCCATCTTGTATAGCTAAGATTACCAAATAAGTGATAACAAACTAACATCGAACAGCACTTTTATCTAAAGATCACATATGTCTTTCTGAAATAAAGCAAATTTCATGCAGCTAGATTTTCCGTTTGAGAAAATTGCAGCACAAGGATGTTTATGAGTTCTCAATGTTGAAAATAGAAACATAGACATGGATTGGTTCCTGCTTTCACACCCTGTCCTTCTGTTTTGCACATCTAATGGCTATACCTAATTTCCTCTGACAGTATTCTTTCTTTTGCTCTCAGAAATGGAGACGGTGCTTCTGACTGTTTGATAAAGGAATTGGGAGGAACTAGCTATCATAGTTTTTATCACTAAGTGTTGTACATTTTCCAGTCATTTTCCTATAGCTGCCCGCAAATGGCATAATATGCTCAGTGAGCCAAAAATGTGGATAAAAAGGCAATTTCATGGAAATAAGTAAAAAAAGAAAAATATTTCTTCCTTGTTTGCATGATTTCTTTGGGTCAAATATGCAGTGGCATTCCTAGGATGCACTTACAACTTGTATAAACAGATTTAATTCCATGACAATATTATCAACTAAGTATGGAATTTCTTCATTACCATAAGCAGTTATTTGATTGTGTAAATGTGTATTGGAAAGGTGCTGGAAACTTCATAAGCTATCATTCAACCAGGAAACTAATTTCTAGTTCTACGGTACAAATAGGTAATTGATGTTCCTCTTTTGTGCACAGGTGTTCAGTATCTACTCTTGCTTCCATTTTGCCATCTATTGTACATGGTATACTCATGCCTTCCAGACCAATGAATTACTTTTTCATACCAACAGCTCATTCTGTATATCTGTAATAGTGGAAAAATTATTTGGTTTTATTTTTTAAGTTTCTCCGCATGCATAAAGATTAACATTAATAGGTGAATAGTTTTGTTCTATCTCAGACATGCTTGTATTCAACACATTGTATAAGACAAGTCAGAATTAATGAGGGGCACTTTCACTCTAGACCATAGAGAGCATTATCTTTTTTAAAAGATATAAGAATACTAAGCAATTAAAGGTACTGCTGCAGTTTTTAAATATTGTAACACAGACCTGAAATAGTTGAACAGTGCTGACATCAGTTGCACATTCTTCACATTGCTTTTGTATTTTTATTTTGTTAGCCTGATGCTTTGTCCCCTGGGAAAGACTGTTTTATTATATTAATCAGGGAACGGTTGCCTTAGTCATGTGTGGAATGAAACTCTCATGTTTCTCTGTTCATAGGGAGGAAAGAAACCAAGCAGACACAAATATCAAGTATGTTTTCATTTTTTCTGACCCTTTTTCTGCTAGTTAACAGGTTTTGTTTGTATGTATGCATAAGGCAAGAGATAAGAGAATTAAAGTCCTGGACCTTGCAGCTCTTGACTACAGAAAGTTGGTAGAAAACATATTAAAGAAAAAAAAGCTTGAAGTTGCAGAATAAATAAAATCCTTTGTAAGAAATTTTAAATGGGGAAATAAATGAAGGGCTAGGGTAGAAATAAGACATACTTGATAATAAAACATAAATATTTCAATTTATGATATTTTTATGTGTCATTCAAAAAACTCTATACCAGGAATCACAGAATCTGTGCCACATCATTCACAAAAGGCCCAGAGTTAGTAAGTAATTCATCTAAAAAAGAAGTGCTCTTTGACTTTACTTTTAAAGAGTGCTGGGAAATGCACTTCAGCCATGGACCATTTTACTGGATTAAATTAATTTACAATGAATGTCTTCAAGGATTTTTTTCGTAATTCAGAAGGGAAAGTGATTTATGAAGTATTTATTTGGTTTCATGCAATTAACTGAGGTAGTTCTCACTGAAAGGTTCATGCAACGTTTCCTTGTGGATATGGAATTTTACTTGATTGTGCTTTAATATGCAGAGGGAGATATTTTCAGTAAAGCTGAGACACAAAGGGAATAGCAGATGTCCAGACCTGAAATACATTTTATATACCATATATAGTGTGTTTAGAATTGTAATTTCTTAATTTGGCAATTACTTTCCTGGTTTTTTAAGCATGTACCTGTCTTTTAAATTAGTGTTAAAATCCTGCTTTACCATTATTGCTTGCTTTTATGTCTTAAAATGCAGAGCTAAGGATACTCTCCCAAGCTCTTTCTTCATCACTTACTTACACTAGGATTCACCCTGCTCAAAAGCATATACTCTGAGATCTTGCTTATCAGCACCTCAGAATATAGCTCCAATGCCCCTACAGCAAGCCCGGCATGTGACTTCTCGTACAGGTTATCCATGTTGGGCCCGTGTGAATGTAGGTTCATGCCTCTACCAATCAAATCTAACAGCTCTCAAGTTGTCAGGGCTTAAGTAGTTGTGTCTCTTAGGAGTAATTTGCTTGCTAAAAGCATCCAGATGGAAAAGTATTTTTTCCCTTCTTTGCATGACTAAAATGTCCTCGTGAGTTGGAAGTTCCTGTGTTATATATAGCCTGTGAAGATACATAAACCGTGTGCATGGTCTTGCATAAAAAAAACAACACCCAAACAAATCAACCCCAACAAAACAGATCATATCTATGTTGCCTATTTATATCCTTTTGGATGGTTTTGATAGATTGTGTCTTGGCTGCCTGGCTACATTCATACTGCTAAGAGCTTGTCATAAGTGTTTATGGGAAGTCACACAGGTACACAGGGAAATAATTAATGTCTTTTAACAGTTATATATAGACATTTATATTATATTATTAGTATATTATATTAAGATCAAATTTTCTAATTCAAAATATATAGATATATGTCAACATATGAAGCAGAGTTAAATGTTTCTTTGCCAAATCCCTGCTTCTGTGAAGCTTGCTAGACAAACAAATAAATGAAAACAGTCACATCAAAACAAATTAAATTTTTCTTTTCCCATGCAGAGGGCTATCATATCATCAGAAGGCCAGCTCACCACAAGCCCAGAGGTGCTCGTCCTAGCCAGAAAGATCCCTGGGGCTTAGAAGCACATAAAGGGATGTTAAGGCTAAAGAGAAACTTATCTGATGAACTGTCCTGATTGTCCAAGAATTATTATTCATCTCACAAAGTTGTGAGATATATAAAATTGTCCATAAAAGGTAAAAATGAAGACTAGCTTTAACTCAGAGGACAGAACAGAAGGAGAAAAAGCTATGTAAGTGCCATGAATTCTGTTTTGGCAGTATAATCGCTTCAACCAGTTGAACAATGTGATTAAAAGAAATTCATGGGATAATTTTTGTTATAGATACAATTGATCTCTGAGATTACTCTCTGATTTCTAAGATCACTGTTCATTTTGAGAGGACATTATAGACTGGAGAACCCAATTATCTACTGCTAAAGAGCTTTCTGAAACAATTTTCTACTGTGGTGGCAGAATAAAGGAAAGAGCAAATGTCCCCCTAACTGTGAAAATTTCACAGGCAACAAACAGATCTCGTAATCCACAGCTCATAGACTGAAACTGTTTATTCTTTAATCAGTACACAGCTCACAGGATTAACACTAGTATGAAACTGTCAACAAATGGTATCCCTGGTACTATTAGATAATAGGTTTGACTGTCTCACTCTTATTAGGAAAGAATTGTATTTTAATTAGATTAGTGCTCACTAGCAACTGGAGGATATCTGGAGGAACTAAAATTGCAATGAAACGTTACTTAGAAAGGAAACTCTGAGAGTGATCTAACCAACTGCACATAAAAATGTAACATTTTGGCCCTTCAAATGCTCTGAAAATAGGCAGATATGTTTTGTGCTGATTACAGCATGACACTGATAAAAGTATCACAGATTTACAGCAGTGAGCGGAATGAAGCAATTTCACTCATCTAATTAGACAAGCAAATAGTAAAACATACTCCGTAAATTGACTGTCGCCGATTGTGATGGGTGCTCCCACAGAGCATGATCGTATTCCCAGGACAAGGATTCACCAACAGAAGCTGCCTTGAGTTTTAGCTCTAGCACTGCTGAGAGGATGCTGTGTTAGAGGTACAGAGCAGTGGGCAACACATTCCTCTCCCAAATAGAAAATCCAAGGACAATCAGCAACTGGTACAACCCCTACTATCTATAATGTCTAATTACTGTTCTGCAGATGAACAGAGAAGATTCCCATCCTGTCTGTCCACAGCTCCTGCTCCTGTGTCCAGTGGATAACAGCCATTGCTCCCAGCAGTCTGGCACAGAACTGTTTGCCAGCTGCTTTCACACCTACCTGTGTGAACCTTTGTTGTCTGATCTAAATCAAGAAGTTCAGGATGATGAAAGTGCCTTCCAGGTGATCTTTTTTTAGGGAAAGCAAGAAACTCCCTGCTTCAGGACTTATTCAGTTATATGAGGAAACAGCACTTGCTGATCCGCAGTCATCTTCGTGGCCACCAGACACCTGATAGAAACACAACTGCTGTGAAAAATTCAAGGATTGTGCAGAATTTAGCTGTCCTATGCATGACTTTGAGCAAAATATTACCCAAATTATTAAAGGATTACCTTTTCAACTAGCAGCCTTGTCTCGCAAAATGTTGAAGACCTCAGATGAAACACTGCTTTACCAAGGAGGCTCTGAAATGGGATTTGTAATAGTCTAACGTTGTTAAATGTTGCTGGCAGAAATTCAGTATGCAGTGCAAAACATGCACGAGTTTCACAGGTGAAAGCATGACATCTAATTGCTAAACAGGGGACCTACAAACACAAGGAATTTAAACATGTCGTCAGACTAGCACTCACTCTGCTGCAATCCAGAAAATTCAAGTGCCCCATTGAGTGATTAGGTGAATAAACCCAAACCATCCCTCTGGAGACCGCAAGCGGACATCTAACACTGGGGCACTGACAGCTCTCCTAGTCCTTGCTCCATCTCTCATGCTGGCCAAAGCCAGCATCTGCATGGGGTTTCCAATGAGCCCTTTTAAGGGAATTGCACTTTTAAGCCTTATTTTTGTAGCCCAAAAATGCAAAATCTCTGTCACACACAACAGAGAGTTAAAAGTAGCAATAAGCCAAACTTCCTATAAATATGCCAGCTATTGTTCTTTTCTTACACTATTATTCATTTAGGTTGGTACAGATTATCTGGGGAAAGAGATTACTTTATCACACATTATTTGTTACATATTCAGCACTGAGCAATCTGCTCACTGATGCAGTCAGTCAATCCCATGTTCATCAATTCCAGGAAAGAAAACTCCCTTGGGTCAGTTTGTAATTCTGGCTATAAAAACTTTGCCTTTCCAGATGCCCTCCTCTCCTAAAAGCTGTGGACTAGACATAAGCTATGGAAGGTTTCCTGAAAGGTGGGCCATTGCAGGCAACAGATGGGTCCACAGATCCATCTTTCATACTCTGTCTTTCTCTCTTAAAGCTTTTTGGATTTTGCTGCTGCAGGTCACCGATCTGTGACAGGATTTGGTCTGTAACAAGGGAGGGAAAACAACCTGTTCTCTCACCCTGGTGCCCGAGTGGGTCCCTTAACTGTCCTTGATGATCCAGATAGCATTTGCTGTGTGTCATTCTGCTTAATCTCTTCTCTGAGTGTAAAAGCGTGTGTGGGGAGGCTGGTAAATGTATTTGTATGTGTCAGTGTTTTGCAGTGCGATTTAACCACAAGTAACGCACAGGATTAAAGAAATTATATTTTTCATGACAAAAAGCAAGCAAATCCTGATGTCCTACTCTACCATGTGATAGAAGCAATGGCTGGATTATCCATTTTACATCTTTATAGTTTGTCATTCACATTTCTTTGTGCTTTTAACAAAACAATGAACAGGAGATGAACATACGGATTTTTGTCATGAACAGAACATGAACATACAGATTTTTTCATCACTAGTGAAATCCCCTATACATAAGTGAAGTTGTTGAAAGGAGATTCTGATTTAGAAGTTTTAATGTCTAGCCAAGACTTCTCTCAGCTCTAGGACAGGAATTAAACAAAAGAAGAATCTAATTGGCTCTTGTTGCACTAAACTACTTAGATTTTATAAACAATAATAATCATGTCCCAGATGGCAAGTTTGGTTTTTGGTTTTTAAGTTAAAAAATAAAGCTGAAGTATTCAGTTTATTAGTAAAATACAGTTAAAAGAGAATATTTGTATATCTATCAAATTCAAGGCATTTACTTAAAATGTGAATTAAGTAAACCATAAAAATTAGCATAGATGGAAAAGACAAAGAGGGGATTCACTGCTTCAGGATGTTTTGTTAAAAGGGATCCATTAACATCACGAGCTTTGCTTTCTAGAAGGCTGTCAGCAGTGAATTGTGACCCTTAAAGTCATTTTAGTGGTAGGTGCAATATATACAGGGTTCTGGTGAGGAAGAGGATTTTCTGCTTATCAGGAGATACTGTATTTGGGGCCAGCAACCCCTGTTGGTACCAAGTAACTAGTATTTCCCATCGCCAGGTCTGGCCTCCAACCCATTGAGGAGAATTATGGGGCTTAATGGTACAAATTTTTGCCCATTTTCCATAGGAGCTGACCCTTTTCCAGGAGGCTAGAATGTTTAGGGAGGAACTCTGTCAAGAGAAACTTCTTGGATGTTTATGCATATCTACTCACAACAAGGTTTATTTGCCAGAAAAGTGTTTTATATTTACTCCATTTGGCAGTTTTCTATAAAAACCAAAAGGATCTGGAATTAAATGATCTGCATTCAGTACAAGCCATTAACGTATCCAAGCACTGTTGGATGTTGAAGCAGAAAATAATAGCTTTGTTTGATAATGATATCTTTCACAAAATAGACACCATATTTTACTTAGCTGTTGTTGAGAGAAATAATTGCTGTTGCCTCTCAAAAAAAAAACAACAACATTTCCTTTTATCAACCTTTTTCCTTTTATCAAACTTTGAGGAAAAGATTTTCCTGACCAACAATGCTTTCTACCTCTAAGGCCTCATGTAGCTTAATAAAGTTCATTAAAAATTTTAATAAAGTTTAACTAAAGCTACAGACTTAAGACCATGGAATCACTATGTTCAGCACAAGGATAAAATCCCCAGTTCCTTTTTGGTCACATAATTCTGATTTACAAACGAGAAACAGACCTTTAAAAAATCCTTTACTCACATGGGTAACATGAATGCAAATGAACAGTCTTTTTGCTTATTCTAGTCTTCAGTGAAAAACTCTAAAAACCTCGAGAATGTGTTTCCAAACTGACCCCTAAGCCAAAAAAAAAAAAAAAAAAAAAATTGCCTCAGTTTTCCAAATGGTGTAGATGTGAGTTGTGCCAGTAATAAAGGTTTGGAGTAAGCAGGAGACAAAGCTGTAAGTGGCTCCAGCTCACAACATGGAATACTATAACTGGAGACAATAAACACTGGCATATTTTACAAATAGGAACATATACATTTAAAAACTTTTCTGTTCCATTAACAAAGGAAAGAAATTGAGCTGAAGAACTACTTTGGCTTACGAAATGAGAAAAACAAGACATAGGAAAGGAAATCAGTCTTCAAACAAAACACAATTAAAGAATAAGACACCAAGCCAGGCTGTCAGTGCAGCGCTGCAGAACTCAAAAAGCTTTTTGAATTACAGTCTGGAAGCGATACATGTGTCTTTCAAAGCATGTACACGGGGTCTATAAACATGCGAGTATGCATGTATTCTTGAGATGGCTGTGTCAGCTAAGGTTAAACAAAAGCAGTCAAAACATATGTCTTATGAGTATTTTCCAGAAAGAAGTATAGTTGAGGGGAAAATAAATAAATAAATAAATAAATAACCCAAACAAAACCTGAGAAACAAAATGGAAGAGGCTTATTACAGATTCTTCTTGAGTTTCTCCTTAAAAAAGTATCTAGATATAGGGCCACAAATTATAAACACAGAATTTCTAATACTCTTATCTGTCTATTTTTGGTAAACAACAGATTAAATACCAATGAAATAACTGAATACATTTGTGGTCGGCATTCTTTGGACACATCAGAAATTGCCTACAGACGATTTGTATATCTGCACTTGTGTCCAGGGGAGAGTCAAGATCCTACTTGGGCTTTCCATCAGCAAACACATTATCTCTGAGATACTGTGTTTGCAGCACAGCAACCTGCAGTACAAATCCTCAGATTATTTGAATACTATGAATTTGAAATTTTTTTTATTTCTTCATTTTTGACAAACTGGAGCTGATGACTCTCCCCTCAAAGCTGCTTGATTCCTGTTTGAAATAAAACCAGAAACAGAACCAGGCAGCACTTAACTTTGTGAGTTGAAGATAAGGGTGTTATGTTTCTGGTACTGAAGTACAAAAATAAATAATGACTGACTTATCAATGAATATGGTAATTTTCCAAGTGCTTTACCCCTCATGCCTCCTCTCTGAACCCTCACCCTGACTGCTGAGACATTTACCCCCTTGTATACTATGTGTAGTAAGGCTCATTCCCCATTTACACACTGGGAGTATGTTACAGGCTAAGTGTTTAGTGAATGCTCTTACTTCACTCATCTCCATGATTTTCTCTACTGAGTATTTCTTGGTTGTTACCTTTTTCTGCTTTCCAAATGGTGCACATCAGAACCAGAATAATTCAGGCTGGGAGGTCCACTGGAGGCCAGATGGTCCTGTCGGCACAGCTAACTTCAAAGTTAGGTCAGGCTGCTCAGGACCTTGTCTCATGCAGCACGAAATGCCTACAAGGATGGAGAGCCCACAGACTCTCTAGGCTACCTGCTACCCGCTTAACCACTTAAGCTGCGGATTTGCATCCAGCAGAGTTGCACTAGCAGCAATTTCTGACTTCTATGTCTCATTCTTTCATTTGCATCTCTGAGAAGAGTCTGGCTGTGTCCTTCCTGTAATGTCACCTCCGAGGGAACTGAGAAAGCAGCAATGAGATACTGTCTGCCTTCTGCTCTCTGTACTGAACAAACCCAACTCCCTCTGTACATGACACTGTCCAACTTCAACCATCTTGGTGGACCTCTGCTGGACCCCCACCCTTTCAGCATCACTTTTGTCCTGGAATGCCCAAAATGGGACACACTACTCCAGATGTGACTCCACAAGTGCCACATAGAAAGGAATAATCACTTCCCTCAACCTACTGGCTATGTCTATGCTCCAAATGTTGCCTGTTTATTTTAGAGCCCTTTGAGGATCTGGGAGTCAGCCTGGGCCACTGTCCAGCTTCTATGCTCTCAGCCTTTCTTTCAGACTGTCTTCCAGCATTTTGGGAAAAAAAAAAAAAAAAAAAAAGAAGCTTCTCCCTGTCTGCCTCCTGCCTTGGGGTTCCTGCAGATGTTTTTTCTTCCTCCAGCCTGATCTCTAGCCTGTCCTTTCTGGAGTCACTCTCCAACTAGACTATTTTTTAGCTTTCATCTATCTGACAGGGTCCCAGCCCCATCACATACTTTGTAGTCATGCTGTGTAGCCCAGAAACTATAAATTACAGATGTGCTTGCTTTATGGCCACACAGCACATCTTTCTGCTAAAGCATGGAAGAACTTAGTTCAAAATACAGACATGATACAGGGGTTTCCAGTACAAAAAGACTGTTCATCAACAGCTACCACACAGTCCCCCTGCGTTAGGAACAGGAAACACTGTCGCATGTCAAATATTGCCATACGAAATACTTTTCAAAGTTCTTAGTTTTTAATAGTCTTGGACAGTCACCAAGTTGCTAAATTCAATCTGGCATCAAACCACAGAAATTCCCTTAGTCTGGTACATCTGTTTTCTTGTCAATAGGGAGGACCTTAGGACAGGCAGAGAGAAAATATGCACTGTGCTCATATGTGCGGACATTGCTTCAAAAAAAGTCTTGCAACAAAAACAATTAAATGTATTCATATATTATTATGCACAAAGTGCATCTCAGTTGTGTAGTAACCGCAGAGAAATGCAATCTTTTGGTAACGCATCCTTGCTATTGATACAGAGGTCTGAACAAAAACCTGTCTAGCTCCATCAGAAAGGCATATTTCTTTATTAGCTAAAATACGCTGCTTCTAAATGCATAAGCACAGCTATGAAAGATAATTGTAGCTTTCTTGCTAACATTAAAGTAACAAAAGCAATATCTATATATTCATCCCTGGGCTATGGACAGAAAGGCTAGCTCAGTACCTGGCTAAGTTTCATGTTGTCATCTATGGGATGGATGTGTTAATCATGGTTTTATGTAGGTTTTGCAGTTCCTTTGATAAAATGCTGGCACTGTAAAGTGCTGCTGATGGTAAACCATGAGAGTTTTGGTTTATTTAGAAAACAGGCATGCTTATTTATAACTTGCACAATTCACAACATTGGCTTCATCCACAATATTTGATATATTAAAGCTACTTTTGTCTATCAACTATATCCAATAGCTATGTTCTATTTTGTAAACTGTAAATATTCTCATTCCTTCTACCTGCTTTCGTGCTGTACAAAAACACAGACATTCATTTTTTTCCTTAAATAGTCTTTGTTCACAGACACAAGTGTGCCATCATATGGGTTCTTACAAATTGGAGACGCCCACAGTTGAAGCAGAAGCTGCTTGTTCATATTTGGGTATTTGAGAACTACCTCCTTTTTGCACGGTTTGCCTGTTGTTTTCTAAAAGCAGCCAGAGAGTGAGAGGGACCCAGGCAATTTACTTCTCAGTAATCAAGCCCCAAGAGGTCACACGACTCACGCCCTCTGCTTTCCCGCAGATGATTTCCATCAGCGGTCGGCAGGGATCTGCCTTTCGGAAGGCTCCCAAACAGATGCTCCACACAGACTGTTTCTACTTCTCTGTCACGTCTTTGCCTGGGAGGGTGCTTTGGGCTACGCATGCCTAAAAGGAAAAAAGAGGGCAGGGAAGAGAAAACTAGGAGAATATATCAAAGCCCCAGTAAAGTACTCTTTAAATTAATGGTTTGTGGATCTTACATGGAAGGGAGAGGAAATCACAGGTTGGCTTAGAGGGACTAGCTGGCTGCCGGTTAGAATAAAAACTCCAGGGATGGAAAGACTGTCATAAGAAAACTGGAGAATAATGAAAGATTTCTTCATTGCATTAGTCAGAGTCAGAATGCCTGTGCTGCAGATTTTACTGTCATTAATGCCAGGTTTGGTTTTGGCTCAGTTAGAAACAATCTCCACTCATTACATATTTGAGGTGTGATTTTATACATATGTATAAATATATATATATAAAAGATGGTTTTAAAATGTTTTATTTGTTTCCTCTTTTGTATAAAATGAAATTATAAAATGACAGAACTGTACCTCAAGCTGCATGCTTTGCAACAAACTGAAAAATACAAAAGCACGGATTAGTGCATGTTGCAGTTACTCCTAGAAAAGCTTATCTTTCTATTTTTTTTAAAGTTAGACTTATTGCTTTCTTTGAGCTTGCTACATTTACATAGGAAGCATTCTCTAATAGTTTTATAATGAGAATAGGATGCTTCAGTAGTGAAATAAATAGATCTAATGCTGAAAATACATACAATGTGAATTACTTTGCAATTCTGTATTTTATTTAACATTACACTACAGGTTAAGATTACTAATTAAGTTCCAACAGTAATGACACTTTAAAAAAATGCTACATAATATAAACACCTATTGAAAGGAAATAATAATGTCAATATGACATTGGCTTTTATGTTTCCACCTCCTAATGTTAATTCTTACCCCTATTTTAAGTAAGATTTGAAACTTAAATAGTGCAATAGCAAATATTCGCCAACACAAGTTTTTATATTCAGCAAGACCATTTCACTCAGGTTTTTTTCCCTCTAATGAGTTTTACTAGGTTATGTTTTTATTTTATAATTGATTGCTTTAGCCATCAGAAAACCATCAGGAAGCAAACACTGCTGCATCTAAATACAAATCCATAAAGTCAATAGAAAAAATCATCATTGGTATTAAACGATTTAAGATCAGTGCTACTCACACCTTCTTGCAGACATTTGACAATCTTAACTTTCATTGATCTTGAGTTAGGCTACTTACAAGATTTGTTATCTATATGGTAATCTTTTTTCAGAGATTCAAGAACTGATTTAAGCCTCAATTATTTGAAGGCACTTTCTTGTTGCATTTGATTTTGAACACAGTTCCCCTATCTGCCTCACAAAGTAAATTAGAAACTTTCTCATGTCTAGTGACCTTACGTAAGGCCAGTTTACAGTGAGTTGCTATCTGCATGACACCACTGTCATAATTCAGTTTATTTGGCAATGCTGATTTGGACAAGCCCCAAATGAACTCACCCTTTTTATATAAAGCAACAACTTTCTTGTAAGAGTTAAGTTGAAAGATAGGCCAGTATGGTCCAGACAATCTCTGTGCTATCTTGCGTTTCATTAATTATGCTTCATCCTTTATCTCACATGTGATACGTTCATTAGGATGAAGCATGTATTGCTTAATGAGACATTTGACTTTATTATTATTTCCCAACTGTTCAAGGAAATTTCTATTTGTAAGTTTAAAGCACAGCCAAATTGACAGTGATAGACGGTTTGGCATTAGCCATTTTTTTCCAAGATTTAGTCCAACAGTGTCTTATTGAATACAGCTGCAAAATTCAGATCTTACAGATGATCACCACAATTCTCAGAGACTAAAAGGCCAAGACATTGGTGCCAGCTTATGTAATGACCCTTAAAGTAGTGACACGTACAAGAAAACCCACGTCTTTAGTCTGACTTTTTTTGTAAGTAGGCATAGTTTGAAAGGGAACCTTAGCTGTATGATGTTCATTAAGAGGTTGGTATTACCAGAGACGAACATGAGGGTATACGCTTTGATTCCCTGATTGGAAAGTAACAAAACTAGATTGTTAATGATAGCTTTCCCATGGTGGTGGGAAAGGACGGCAGACAATCTTTGCTAGCTTAGTTCCTCTCCAGGGCATTTTGACTTTCTCATGGCAAATAATGATTTTTTTTTTTTTTTTTTTTTTTTGCATTTGAACAGATAAACACTGCTTTAATTTTGTGTGGGCTGTTCTGCAGGGAAAGAAAAAAAAAAATCAAGCTGCAGTCAGTAAACCAGGAACTTTTTTCCCTCCTCTTTCTGCATGCCTAACTCCTATGGCTATGAAATGTGTTCATATTTCATGGAAGACATAACTTACCTGTAATGGTTTGTAACAACTAGTAAGAGGGAAGGTTGTTCCAAGGCTTCTCATTTTCATTCACTACAGTTTGGAATCCATCTTCTCAGTTTTAAAGAATTGTCTAAAGCTAATAACATGCCCTAAAAACATTATATAAAAGAGAGCTCTGTCCCTGTTATTTGAATACTTACCTTCTAGTCTTAGTGGTCCAATTCTTACTCAGCAGCTGGCATCTTAACATGCAGCTGATTGCTGATTTTAAAGTCACAAAGGGACAGTTATGAACTGAAATAGAAAATAAGAATTGAAAACACATAAACTTTGGTTACAAAAAGCATATCCTATTCTTATACAAAAATAATGGTTGCTGAGCATTTGAAAGGGACAGAATTGCCTCCTGACAAAGTATAACAATATAATTTTGTCTGATACTTCTTTGATGCATCAGCACCTCCCTGAGAAGGAGGAGGAAACTGCATGATATTTGTAATTTTAGATGATCCAGCAGGCAGTTACGCTGATAGCACAACCTCGTGTAACACTTTGTCTAGATTTTGGCTAATTAAATTGTATGGCTGTAGAATTTATTTCAATGTGAGAAAATTGTACTCCTTTTTTTTGCCCAGTTACAGAAATCACTTTTTACAAAATTCTGAGAGCTTAATTTCTTTAAGTGTTTTGCATTAATTAACAATATGTGCTTTAAATATGATTATTAAATAAGATTTGAACCATTTAAAAATGTTATATTCTATTTTAATAACTAACAATTAAAAAAAACCCAAAAATGATAGAATTAAAAATGGCATGTTCTCTTTTATCTTAATCTTATTTGGTCTATTAATTGAAAAATATACAATTATATATATCTAAATTTTTACAAAATAATGTTTTGATAGCAGGAAGCAGGATGTAAAGATACTATGTTCTAGACACACAGCCAGACCCTGTTCAAAACTCAGTTCAATAAAATAAAACCATGCCAATTTAAATCAGCTGCAAATCTGGCCTGTGACTATGTTGTTTTCCATTTGGACAGAGGGATGTGCAATGCATCAACTGGTCATATCCAAAAAAAAAAAAAAAAAAAAAATCCAAGAGTTATTCAGCCAGAGAAATCATTAAGCTGTTTGATTTTGCATTGTGTCCATGAATGTTAAACATCATTGTGGGTGAACATACAACTTTTCATCCCCAAAAGAAAAGAGGAAAATGGCCCTAAATGCTATATCCTTCTCCTTTGCCCTACTTAAAAGAAGTTGGTAGCATTAAAAAGTCACCATCGAACTAGAAGTCACTACTGTGGTGCACATCTGAAGGCTTTGAGGAAATGACCAGTGCGTGGAGAAACGAAGATAGTTTGGGAGGAGAGAAGAAAGGCAAGTGGGAACATGACCATTCAGGACAGGAGTAACCCAGGCAAGGGGAGAGGGACATGAAAGCACTAAAAGACACGAAGGAAAAGGAAGGAGGTTAGGTGCAGAAGCAACACATTTTGTAGATAACAAAAATTAGATCTTAGAAGAACGCGCATTCAAGAAATGTTATACACATTCATATACTATGTTTCTTTTTTTGTTGTTGTGTGGAGGAAATTTTCAAGAAGTTTGTCAAAACCTGGAGCACTTTCTCTTCTCATTGCTCTTCTACTCTCTTCCCCTTTCATCACCTCTAAGCTCTCTGGTTCCACCAGCCACCACCTGCACAGGGAAGCCTGCAGCACTTTGTCACACATCCAGTCACCCTGTACCACCTCACAGAAGATGCTGAAAAACTGGAGGTACTTCCACCTGGTTCTTTCCAGTGCCCTTCAAAAGGCCCAAATCCCACATGTCCTGGTCCTTGCCAAACATCACCATAAATATTTGGGTTACCAGTGTACCATAGTTACCACTGTAAACAACCTACATACTCATGCATAAACAATTATGAATACTCTACCGCATGAAGTACTACCCAATGCAGTTCCCACAAGACCTCCAAAGATAATTGCTGACCGATGGGAAGGAGCCTCTTAGCTCCTGGAGAGCCACATGCTGTGGTCCCACCACCCCACAGCACCCTGTGCCTCTGGCTTGGCTCCAGGCAGCTCCAGGGCCCATCTGCCTCCCCCAAGACTACCATTTCAGGGGTCTGCTCCAGGTGGCAGCCTCACAACTGGCAAGGCTAGCCCTTGGGACAAAGCACAATCGCTTCCCGCCAGGCTAACACAGACTACAACTTTCATAAAGCAGGAAAGTCTCCTGGACCTCGGTCTCTTGTGTTTTCTTCTGCCTGATCTGCCTCTCGCTGCTGCACTCCCTGGGGATTGTAAAGAATTTTTTAATAGTGCTGGCACCATGACTCAGCACTGACCAAAAGATCCACATTGCTCTGCCATCTTTTTTTTTTTTTTTTGTAAACTATTATTCCAACACCTTTTTCTTACCAGTCTGCCCAATTGAAGATAAAAAAATACTTAGTATTTACCCCGTACTACACAGAAAACTGTTGAGGTGTTTACTAAACTATTGCCATCTGCCAGACACTCATTTAAACCACATTGCATCTAGAAAAAGTGGATTTGACTAAATGAGATCTCACAAATGTGTTCTTACTCTCTGGGATTAAGCCAAATTTTATTTTATTTATTTTATTTTTTTTATTTTCCTTCAGCCTAAGCTTAGCTGTACTTATTCCAAGGAGCTGACTTCTCTATTTTACTGACATGGTCTCCTCTGAGATTTTTTTATAATCTTTGGCACAGGCAAAAGCCTTAACAATTTCCTTGATGTTTGCTGTTTATTTAGGGCCAATGTAAACCATCTATTATACATCTCAATCCTTAAATGACCCTTAATTGTCAATTGAAACACATTTTTCTCAGAACGAATACTGTTGATGATAAAAAAATCCATCTAGGATTGCTAAGGACTAATATTGTGCTGAGATGACCATGCTACTCTTATAAATTCAATCCATTTTGCTGAGTCTTATCCTTCACAGGAGTTCCAGAAACTGCAGATCATACTCTGTTGGAGCTTAGGCAGGTTTATATTTTCTGTATAGAGTAGAAGTAGGTAGTTTCTCACTCTTCACATCAGTGCATTTTTGCCATACAGACAGAACAGTGTTTCTTCAGGCATCAGATATCTCACATGTTTGCATTCAACTTGAAATTTTCACAATTGCCGCTAGACAAACCCAATACATTCTGGAATGACAATTCCACTATGCCCTGGAGCTCTTGTGTCCATTAATCCCTGCGGATACTCCTGTTCCAGAGATCCTGGTCTCCTCAGATGTGTGGAGGTGGGTGCAAGCCTCCTTGCCACTTGTCACCAGCCACGGGAAACCCCTAGAGCCATGGGGAAGCATCAGAGCACAGGCTGGACACAGAGGGAGCCCACATTGGGGGGAAGTCAGGACATATGGCAAAGCAAGATGCTGATCCATGGCAAGGCCTCAGTGGGGATAAAAAGAAGCTTTTTCCCCTGGGGGGTAAGTAAAATTTGCTGCAAAGTAGAAAGCAGCAGAAAGTTTCTTGACCAAGAGCAAGAAAAGGGAACACATCCTCTCTTTCAAAGACAAAGAGGGCTGGCAGAGGTTATGTTCAGATCCTTTTATTTTAATCTGCTTTCTTTTAGGTTTTTTCTGTTTCATAAGTTACCCTGTTCCAGATATTATTCAAACAAATCTCAATTTTTAATTTTTTTTTTTTTTTTTTCTTGGGGAGCAGGGTATGGTTGGGTGCAGACAGATCTCAAAATCTTGGCTACACTGGGATCCTGTTCAGCCTTCCTAAACTAACAGTGCTCTTGTCACCCTATCTGCCAACTCACAGATCACTTTTCTGGCAGTTTCACCCCAGTGCCTGCTTCCTACAGAGGCTGACAACTGTTCTGGTTTGTATATGCTGTGACAAACATGGCAACACAATATGCTTTTTTGTTGGGTACTCAAGTTTCTTTGACTAAACTGTTTTGCATTCTCTGTCATCTCCTGGACATGAGAAGATAAGCTGCTTTCTTCACCTTTCATCTGAACTGCACCAACTGGCCAACCTCTAATTATTTTATCAGTGTTTTGTTCTGGTCCTGCAGCAGTCTCCAACAAAATTTTGTCCTGGATCCCAGTTCCTGTCTTTTATTAGATTTTCAGCACCCTCTTTTCACATGGTGTTCAGAAATCTCTGACTGTATTTCATAACTTTCTCCTTCTTTCCCTCCCCTGATCAACATCACTTAATTCTTGTACAACACACAAAACCCCAATATCAACATACTTAGGAGACAGTCTCTGAAAGTACAGTTATTTGAAAAGAAAAATGGGCCAGTTTCATTTGTTAAGTAAGGAAGTCCCACTTCTGGAAGAAGATGATTCCTTTCATAAGGAATTACCTTGATGGTTTTCATGAACATAACTTTTAAGAGACAAAAGAAAACTGGAAAATAAATTATTTAAATTGACCCATGGAAACCAGAAAAGAGAAACCATGTCCCAGAAACTTTCCTTATAGCTGCATAAAACTTTTCCAAGTATTCAGTCTCTAAACGGAGATCTGGATGATGACAAAAGTTTATATAGGATAGCTATTATTATCTGTGGATATCTACAGTAATCTATACAATGCTATGGAGTTTTTCTAGTTTGATCCCCTATGGGAACTTTCTGCAGGTTTATTAAAAAAAAATACCAAGGTTCAACAGAAATGTTATAAGAGACTACGGAATTTAACTTAGTCCTAGAGGATTTCATTCTTGCATATTTTTACTGACATATTTGAATACACAGTTTTTCCCATTGAGAAAGCATGCGTTGGATACAGGGGAGTTTACATCACCACCAGTACTCTTAGAGGAGCCTACAGATCCTGAATCTTATAAAGCAACCTTCAAAGCTTTCATACAAATCAAAGGACAATTCCCTCTGTTCAGGAATGGAGCGAGATGGCCAAAAAGCTTAATTGGAAGGATTTCATTGGAAGGCCTGGCACAGGGTCTGCACTTGCAGCCAGCACGGCAGATGAGGATGGTGGTTAAATCTGCAGTGCAGAGCACTGAGGGAAAAGACCAAGCACAATGGGAGGCTGCACAAGCAGGTCTTTGAGTCAGTCAAATGAAATCCAGAGATCAGGGAAGGCCTAATAGGGTTCAAGTGGTTCAAAGTACCCAGAAGTACACAGGTCCTTCTTGACAGACCTCCGAATTGCACCATTATCTCTCCACTGCCACCATCTAAACTTTCAGTGAATTGCATCAGCTGGTATTTTCCACTGAATTTTTGTGGAATTTGCATACTGAATTCCTCCTAGGTCCTGAGAAAACTGCTTAAAAAATGTTGGAAAATCAATCTGCATGTAAGTGAAGATATCTAGGTAAGGTTACACCTACATGGGGTGTCTTTTAATGCAGTTTTGATGATGTTCCATTTTCAAATGTCTCAGGTTTGTAATGCAAGGACTCTTACAAATAGAAACTTTTCAATGTAAACCATGTAATGTCAATCATCAAAAGCATGTAGTTGCACTTTCTATTAACAGATGGAAACAGCAGACGAGCGCAGATAATTTAATAATCTCAGGCAATATTAATTTTAGATCCAAAACATTTTGAGAAAAAACATGTTGGATTTTCTCCAAGGACATCAATAAAATCAAAATCAACTAACTCCCAAACAAAACAGCCTAATAAGCACATACCTAAACGTTTTGCTAATTCTTGCTGTAACTTGGTGCAGTGTCACCTTGACACAGAATGCTTTTGCAGCAAAGTAAACCTCACAAAGAGAGCCATCTGCATGTAATAGAAATTAAATCGACTACACTGTGGTCAGCATTTCACCAGACAATCGTTTAGAAAGGCTGTTACAAAACATTGCAGGCTTCTGCTGGGATTGGGTTTTCTATGAATATGTGGCCCATGAAATTGTTTAAAATCATAGCTGTGTGATATGCTTTATTAAAGAGAAGTACACAATGGAATTAGATGGGCAATACATTCAAAATAAACAGAAACAATCAAGATTAAGATGCTTGATCTGTTTAGGATTTAGCAAGCAATACTGCTAGCAGTCTGATAACTACTCCTTCTACTTCTTTCCCTGCTCTCATTTACAACCATCTAGCCTGTTACTGGGCCTGCACTAGAGGTTCAGTGTGAAAATAAGCTGCACACAGCTCACATATTGCATGGATTTTATATTCATGGTTTAAAGTAGTAGGACAAAGTGGCCTGAACATATTTCAGCGTCTTGAAAGAACCACAAAAATATACTTGACTCTTCTTATAGGAGATATTTCTTACTAATTGCTGTTCAATCTCTTGTAAGATAATGACAGGAAGCACAAAAATTTTAAAATTGCGTAAAATAATAAAATATTATTGCACTTTTTTCCCCCCTTTCTTTTATTTTTTTTAATTCCATGAGCTATTGTCTTTAAAAGGGTTTAAAGTCTCTTGTTTAATAGCAAGGTGGTTTAATTATCCTGTTTACAGTTCTAGTGAGAGGTACAGATGCATGGCAATGCTGGTTTTTCCAGAGCTCGTTCCTAGCTGTCTTCTCCAACTCTCATCTTTCATCATGTCTGTCCTCCCTCCCTGTAAAGGAAATATTACTGCCCCACCGTCCTCCCTTCAGACTGCTTCACTGCTAATCCTATGGCAAGTACTTCTTCCTCATCTGTTAAAACAAACAAACAAAAAACCCCAAACCAACCAAGCAAACAAAAAAACCTCACAGCGTTAGCAAACCTGAATGACATGCAGCATCACTGCTTCCCAGGATACCATGAGGCACTCACAGCAGTCATATTGAACTGCAGGATGTCGAAGCCTCTTCCTGGGTGACACACTCAATACTAGTGTGCAAGGGTTGGAGCAACTAAAGCCAACATCTTTACTCATCTGCCTTTACTTCCCCTAAATTCCCCTGTGCTTTTGACCACTATTGCTGTGCTCTGGAATAACAAAAAGCTGCCTGGTTGTTACATATTTGCCAGGTCCTGGGAGGTCTTCTACCCTGGGAAAGCCAAATGAAGGCAAGATGAAACCCTTCTTGCTCAGCTCAGGCAAGGTTCTTTTTGTCTTGCACAAATTTGAAGGCACGGACACTGCAGCACCTATGCAGTTTGGAAGGGTTTCTGTGGGCTATTCTCTGAGAGGTAGGTATCTCAGCCCTCTTTAGCCTCTTGCCATATGCATAGAAAGGGTGGGACATCCCAAACAGTAACACATCACTGCTGTTACGGCATGGCTGTAAATTATTACCAATTCAATACGAGCTTCTCTCTCTGCCAAACTGATAAAAGAGGACAAACATGGGACAGGCCTGAATTGACTCCCCTGTTACGCCAACAGCAGTGAAGCTAAGCCGGTGACTAAAATCAGTCTAAGATTTTGGTAAGTAAAATAAAGCACATGTTTGTCAAGGTTTTCCTAGCAGAGCAGCCTGAGATTTGCAAGCATGTTCAGACTTAGATCAAAACCACAGAGCATGTTGGAGTTTAGCTGGGATTTGAGCTTTTCCAGAAACAACAGAAACTTGATATCACTTCAGATCAGGGACAAAACAAAAGAAGTAAAATCTTCATTGCAGAGTTCAGCTTGTGGTCGTGTCATGTGAAAGAAGGTCAGGTTACCAGTGACCACGCTAAAAGCTTTACTCATAGATGAGTTAAGATATCATGAGAAATACAAAAAAGTTCACTCATATTTGACCTGGAAACATTGCAGCATAGTAGTATTAATGAAATTAACTTTAACTAAAGTTTGCTCTGGGATTTGTGGATAGATCAAAAGTATTGGTAAGCACAAAAAGGATAAAAATTACATTAATGTCCTTAGATTAAAAAAAAAAAATCTGAACAATTTTAACCCTTTGTATGGTGGCTTTGGATGACGTTCTGTATATGTTTGAAGAAAGAATAACGTATTAATCATGTTATTTCCCAGTTTTCATCCCATTTCCCAGAAACACCCCTTTCTCCCTTTTCCACATCAAAGTTTGCTCTATAATCCTGTCCTTTCAGTGGCACCCTGTGTGAATGAGAAACAGCAGCCTTAGTTAAAGAGTCCTACTGCTTACAACATGGTGCCTTTAGAAGATGGTTCTGGCAAATTTAAAAGTCAGCCATTGAAAGCCATGCTGGCTAAAATTCTTCCACAGAGAAGACAGTCTTGAACTATGGAAGATCAGCAGATGCAGGGAAGGAACAAGACTGGACTCCTAAGAAGTGTACTCACTCCTCTGTTGCACCCCATTGCTTTACCACAATATAGGGCAGCTGGAACATACAACCCACGGGATTATTTAGGTGAGAGAGAAAATTAACCAAGTAACTCTTTATAATGCTAACAATTTACTTAATAAAAACCAACACTAGTATTCATATATCTGAAAACACAGACAAAAAGAAGAGAGAATACATCCTGCACCTTAATTATAACTATCTTTGCTTAAGTTGTGAAATGTGCTGATTTTTCTTCTACTAAAATCTCTTCAAAATGAGTTTGACAAAACTGCCCTTCCACTTTAACTCTCTGACATGTTGTAATATATTTTAGTTTCTACATAAGACTGTTTTATCCATTTTAGAATAACAGCTTATGTCACACATATTAAGTATCATCATAACTGTCAAATGGTAGCAAAGCAACTTATTTCTAGTTTAGCAAGAACTTTCCATTCTTGATCAGCTTCTCTGAAATTCCCCTTTATTCTTCACTGAAAATGCTAGAGTAATAAAAGTATTCCTATTTTCTCCTACTTTTTTTTTTTAGATTCCCAAAGCAAACTTGACATAAACTATATATCATATACATTGAGATTCATTAGAGTATGTAAGCTTGTAGATTACAGTAAAACCCTGGGTGGACAATAGTATTTCATAAGATCCATAGCAGCATTAATCTGGCAGTGATGAAGACCACAGCTCTTCCACCTAATTCATCTGGTTACTTACTGTGCTGTTGTGGGCTCTTGCGGAAGATCTTTTCATGTTTTTTTTGTTTGAAGTTATAGTTACACATAAAAGTATTTGCATTTACACACACACATATATAAGTATTGCATGATTAGAGCCAAGAGCTGGAATTAAATGTTTGTTGATAACCCACTCTTCTCATATTCCTAAGAGGCAAAAGGCTCGTATTCTTTTTTTCCAAACTGCAGGTTGACCTCATATAAATGTCGATAATTATATTAATATGAACTTAAACATTCTTCCTTATTCCAGAGGGGGAAAACAAGAATTAACTAGATTCCCTAGAGACAGGATTAGAAATACTTTATGCTAATTATTCTAGGGGAGGAACAATGCCTGCCAACCTTGGGGGAGATAAGTGCCTACGTTACTGGGCAAGTATCTAAGGGTACCTATGGGACAATCACAGGGAGAACCACTGTCAGTTTGAAATAATTTATAATACTCTGCCAATAACGGCTGTACCATTTAAATTAAATGCATAACAATCCATGAAAAGATCACATAAAAATGTAGTCCTACGCTCCAACATAAATATACATCCCTCCAACCAAGGAATTCCTTGCTGTTAGCAGTTAATAAGCTCCATGACTTTGAAACACACATTGACTGGAGAAGGACTGCTCTCTCCATGCGTTACCATGGACTCCACACACATCAGCCTCTGGATATGAAGTCAGGCAGCAGATACTGGGGAAGCCAAAGAGGATGCCCCAAGTGTCACAGAAGGTCTAACATAAACGTGCTGTGCATGCATATACTGACACAAAATGTGGTCCATTGCTGTGGCAGCTGCTAAAAATGCTGACGCAACATACTAACAGTGATGGAACAACAGAACAACGCAGCTTTCTCTCTTGCCTTTCCCTGCGCTGTCCTCAATTGCAAGTCTTTCCTGTGCCTCTCCCTTTTAATTACACTATCAGGCTGCTAGCGTGAAAGCTCATCACTTTTGTCCCCAGCCCAAACCTTCTCCCCCACCAACCCTTGCGCTTATGCTTAGTTGCCCAGCCAGACTGTCCTGACACCAGCTCCAGCCATGGTCTCCAAAGGAAACTGATAAAGCTGTCGTAACCTGGCCTGGGCCAGCCAAAGCTTGGCAGCCCGTGCACGAACAGACTGCATCCTACAGCTCCCACAGGCTGGGCTGAAGCACACACCGCCCTCCTCTCCACCAGAACCATCTCTGAACAAAGAGTATTTCACCCACAGCAGAAGTCAGGAAAGCCCCTGGCCACGCTGGCAAAGACTCAGAAGAAAAGCTACTTGTATCTAATGCAGCTGGAGAGGAAAGAAGTTTGTGGGAGGACTTTGACCGCAAGAGCCTTCTAAGAGCCTGCCTTTTCATTGCTGCTTAATGTCTTCCTTCCAACCGTCAAGGAAATCCCTCACACAGGACCTTGACTGTGCCCTGGAGTTCTCAGGACTTGAGACAGCTAACTATGGCAGCCAGAGGCAGTGGTGCATTTGGGAACCAGTCCATCAATCAGTGGTGGAGATGAAGCTGGAAGCTTTACAGTCTGCTTGGATGTGTGGTCTTATCCTGAGCTAATGAATAGATGCAGAAGATGCACTGCCTTTGGCCCCATTTTCCTAGCAAATAGCACATGGGCCTAACAGCAGTGCACAGGAGGATGAAAATATTAACAGGAATATTGGTCATGGAGTGGGTGGCAGAGTTTGGATAGCCAGGGCAACCAAGCTGGTAGGGCAGCAATTCACTTTCCCATGTGCATTTAATCTACCACAGCCACAGACCAGTCCTGAGAGAGCACTGTGGCACTGTGGAAATCAAAGAGTACATTTGGCTTGGCCTCAACCAGCATCTCCTCACCAAATGAACTGCTGAGGACCACGATGGCAGCCACACACAGAAAGTAGTTGGAGACAGACTTTAAAGGGAAGCTTGGACTGATTCATAAGTATCTAGTCTGCCTTTCATGAAGTTTAAATACTGAGGCTTCAAATAGGTCTTACAACAGCAGTGCTTGGCAGCACGGTTTCTCTCTCAGCAGAGACAAGACGCTCCACAGGAAGCAATTAAAACTTGTGGAGAAAAAACAATTAAGTCCTATCAAGTGATGTTCAATGCAGGATTTCTTTTCAAGAGCAGAAAGGAAAGTCTTGTATAAACTATTCAAGAGATCAGACTAATGAATGTGGTTGTAAGTATGCAAGCATGATTCTTGTGCCTGCAGAGGGACTGCTGGGGTGAGGAAGAGGGGAGCTGGAAGAGTAAGGAAGAATCCAGAGCTGAAACATCAAAGGATTATTGAACTTCAGAGTGGGGTACAGACACCCCATCAGTGTGTGCATGCCAGCTGTATTGGGTTTGCATGGCAAGGTTTTGGTAGCAGGGGCTACAGGGGTGGCTTCTGTGAGAAGCTGCCAGAAGCTTCCCCCCATGTCCGATAGAGCCAGCGCCAGCTGGCTACAAGATGGACTGCTACTGGCCAAGGCCGAGCCCATCAGCGACAGGTGGGAGCCTCTCTGGGATAACAATGCTAACAAGGGGGCAAAAAAACCCAACTGTGAAACAGCGGCAGATAGAGGAGTGAGAATATGTGAGAAACAACTGTGCAGACACCAAGGTCAGTGAAGAGAGGGGCAGGAGGTGCTCCAGGCACTGGAGCAGATTCCCCTGCAGCCTGTGATGAGACAGCAGCTGTGCCCCTGCAGCCATGGAGGGTAATGGGGGAACAGTGATACACCTGCAGCCTTGGGAGGACCTCACACCGGAGCAAGTGGATGCCCAAAGGAGGCTGTGACCCCGTGGGAAGTCTGCACTGGCCAAAGGAGCCTTTGCCCCCATGGGAAGCCTGTGCTGGAGCAGGTTTGCTGGTGGGACTTGTGACCCTGTGGGGGACCCGTGCTAGAGCAGTCTGTGCCTGAGGGACTGCAGCCCATGGAAGGGACCCATGCTGGAGCAGTTAGTGAAGAGCTGCAGCCCATGGGAAGGACTTACACTGGAGAAGTTCATGGAGGACTGTCTCCCATGGGAGGGACCCCACGCTGGAGCACGGGAAGAGTGTGAGGAATCCTCCCCATGAGGACGAAGGAGTGGCTGAGACAACGTGTGATGTACTGACCGCAACCCCCACTCCCGCCTCCTTGTGCTGCTGGTGCATCCAATGACACAGAGATATAAAAAGAAGCAGGAGCATTCTTCTGACTTTATCCCACCATATCACCAATGGTAAAGAAACATCCAGTTTTGAAAAGCCAATATGTAGAAGACAATCCCAGAGCAGCACATGAGAATTTTGGTCAGAAATTACTGTTATCAAAGAAAAGTATGGCACCGTTCTCTTTTCCTGCTTTACAAATTTGGCAGTGTTTCTCTAGCATATATTCACTATGTATTGTTAGGACATAAACTATAACACCACAATAAAAATAACAGCTGGCTGGATTTAAAAAAGATAGACTACAAGGTGGTAGCAGCTCTGCCCTGAGAAACTGCCCTAAAAAGAGTTAAGGAGACATTACTTGGACTACAGAAAAGAGAGGAGCAGGGGGGCGAAAGGGAAAAAAAAAAAAAAAAAAAAAAAGGTCAGTATAGTATAGTGCAGAATTAAAGAAACACTATACAAATAGTTTCAGAGGTGTCCAGTTTGTACTGTCTGCTCCCAGTCTCCCAACTGGAAACTGCAGCGGTAGCCAACCTGCACAGGTGGTCTTATTCCTTCAAATTATTGCCTCTGGTATCTTGCGTCAGAAAAAGTGGAGCAGGGCTCTTCAAGGAGTTTGCAAAACTTCAGAGACCTTGAATTGTCCCTGCCTTTCAGCAGGTCTCAGTACACACACAACTTGCTTCCCTGTACATTTCCACCTAAATAGGTACAAACTCCCTATCAGCTTGTGCTTAAAACAGTGTTCTCCTGGAAAGCAGCCACAGGTGCTACTTTCCAAGCCTGTAACACTGGATCATTTTCAGCCAGTGCTCCAGCGGTGTGATGCTGTTGCATAAAGTTTGAAAAAAAGCACAACTGTAAGGAGACATGAAGCTGTAGATTACAAACTAATTTATCATTCCTGGAAGACAGTATGCTTCTTGGGGCCAACCACAATATTTTTTCCAGCTTTCCTTGGTAGGCTTGCATATCCTTTGAAACATCAACATGCAATTTGTGATTCCTAGGAAGAACACTAGATTTTAGGCTTTAAAGAAATGTGTCTTGCCATTATTTCTAGGCAGAAACATCTAAATATTGAAATATACACAGCCTGCATACTTCACACCAGAAAGCTCTCTAGGAAAATTAAAATTGTGAAAAAATAAAAATGAATTCATAAAATCTAAGCAACTATAAGAAAAATAAGTAGTAGTCAAACAAAGAGAAGTTAGAACGGTTTCTGTACAAGTAACTACTCCAAGTTTCAAAAGCTTGCATTTATAAAACATAGGAGTAATGCATTTTTAATATATACAATTAAACTCTCCTTCCCTTAATGTATTTTTGCTTTTTAATTAAATATGGGGAGGCAGAGTATGTTCTTATTTAATCTAAATTCTGCCAGAATGTATCCAAAGGTACCTTTTCCCATGAGTTTACTCCGAGGCTGAGAAAAAGAAAGTTTTAAATGTTCTCTGCTTTGTAACAGCTGGGAGAGGGGCCACTGCCTGGAATGCCTTTGACATCTGCCTGCACTTACTTGCTTTGTGCTTGAAATCCTGATGGAGATTGACTTGACATTTCCACAAACTCTGTCAGCTCTGGCAATCTGTATTCTCATCCAGAAATTGCAGTGTGTGAAGCACCTCCCCATTTAATGACCCCAAACTCCCCTCCTGACTCCAGAGCCACATTTTGAAGCATCGGTCTCTGTAGGAAAAGCATTCAGCATACTCGTTCGCACATTACTATCTGCATACCACACAACGCCATGTGTGCAGCTATAGATACCAGCTTTCCCATTCTAATGTGAACAGATCAATAAGCAAATGTCACTTAAGATATTATAAATGTTTGTCCACATTTTTTTCTGAACAACGAAACCTATCGGTAGCACACTGATACAGTAGCATTTAGATGCTTGACATTGTTCAGTAGCATCTTCTAAATCAGTTCTAAGTTCCCCTATGCTCAAAAATTTATCTTTACAGATAAGTTAAACATCTTGTGAGTCTGTGTTCTCATGCAAATTCAGGTTTTCCAGTGGATAATCTCACTTACATTAGCTCTCTCATTTTACATCGCCTTGCTCATTGCTTCCCAGTACCCTCTGCGGCCATAAAGTTTGCCCGTGAACATACTGAGAATCAGGATGATCCCTCAATGAATACTTTAAAATACGACTGCTAAAGCCATAACAGAGTTAATCTTCTCTTACACTTTTTTTCAGCAGAGACTGCCTTTTACAAGTAATAATCTTATTTCTAAATGGTGCACTGTCTCAATACATAATTGGTGTGATGATCGTGTTTCTAGTTCAACCTTGAGGTAAACTTAGCAATACATTGGATCAGAGTCAAATATTGTTTAGAGTATCACGTAGGATTTGTTTTTCCCTTTGGCAGTTAACTTTTTAACCAGGGAGGTCTGAGAGAGACTGAAACTGTGGTTGTGAGAAAACAAATCTCTTGTTTTCCTAAGTTTCAAGTAAATTCATTACGGCTGTATGACTCACGTGGCTTTAGTGGCCTTACTGGTTTATTTATTAGAGTGCCAAGAGACAATTTATCTTATTTACTTAGGTCTCTCATCACATATTTCTGACTTCTTTTAAAATACCTATATTTTCAAAGGACTATTAGATAATGGAACCTTCTCTGACACTATTACTTCAGTTTCATCCATCAATCCATTGCAATGTTAGAAAAGCATCCAGTTGTGATGACACAAATCACAGCCTTGTCTAATCTTTTTACAATCCATATTTAACATGATGCCAATCTACAGGTACTATCAAAATACACACAGCAAACGCTAACAATCCTTAAACACCCTGAAGGAGAGTTTTAGTACAGACTCACCACCTTAACGATGAGAAAACAGACACACAACTTGTGAAGTCAAAATTTAAGCTTTTGATCATTAGCCACATCTACTGATAATTTGCGAACAGCATCAGGCATTTTAATTATTTAGTTTTTTGCTTCTCAAAAGCAGTATGTCAGACCAGCAGTTAAAACTACATGAATATTCCTTCACTTGGGAACAGAGCATGGCTAAGCCCAGTCAGACAACCAGTCCCATAGATCATGTCAAATTTCTCATTAACTCTCACTTATTTAGAAAACTCTCTTACCTTATTTTTCTTTTCAAATTTAGTTGCTTGTTTTGCATCACAATTTTATCTGTCACAAATTACACGTGGTCATGTCATTATTTTACAGGGCTGAAGTATTCAGAAATTCAGATCTATTCTGGCTTCTTCATAGTACTCTAATATGTATAATGCTGTAAAAACACGGGGAACCGACTCCTGCATTGTATAAACTGTATGTGACTTCAATCTGTCATTACAGCAGCTCTCTCCCAGTACAAAAAAATAGTAAGATATGTACGTGAATGATAATATTGTTCTAACATATCCTACAGATTAATGACAAGCATGAAAAAAAAAACTGATCTTTGCAGTCTATCAAGGCCCTTCCAATAGTTTTTGTTGTTTTTTTTTCTCCCCCAAGAACCATATCTTCATTAGAATCTTATCCCAATGCAGCACACAGGCTAAGTATTTTCTCAGTCTCTTCCTACAGTGTCAAGATCACTTTATTTGAAAACAATGAAGTTCCTTTAAAACAAACAAGAACACAAAAATATATAAAATGCAAACTGGTTTTCTAAAGCGAACCAATACTGATTCCTAGAGAACTCATCTAGTTACTTTCAGTGAAACGTGCTCAAAATACTCCCAATTCTAATTTTAGTGCAGAGGCTTCAAAAAGCATCTTGTTTTTACTGAATAAAGTACTTAGAGAACACAATCATACAAGAAATAAAACTTGCAACAATTGAAATGCCACACGTGGTAGAACCCCAAGTAGCTTTTACAAATGCTCAGTTGAATAGATTTTCTGAGTTGCTTTTTAGTCAGAAAAGCTTGTGTGTAGGATGAAGCTGAAAAGGAAACAAATTGATGAAAATTCTTAAGGGTCTATTCCAAGACTGCTGTTTTGGGAAAGCTCTTATCCTAAGGAGATTAATTTATATAAACAATTTATTAATAGCCACTTAGAAAATATGATCATTATTCTTATTGTCACACTTTCCAATCAGTATGGGAATAAGGACAATTTAGTTAAAGCACTTCTATAATGGTTTAGTACAGAAGACAGTTGTTCTGGAAGACCATCAGATAAACTTAGCTAGGTCTTTAATACGGTATAAACTATGAGAAATTAGGATACATGGATGGAAACCGGAGCTTGTGGCAAGCAGGCGTCTCAGAAGAGGCGCACAGTGAGTTACCTACTCTGTGTAAGGAGGCTACAGGGGGTAGGAAAAACGTTCCTTCTTTCTGGCTAGTTGAAAGAGGTCCAATAGCAGTTCTTGTGGACTGCAAATGTGGCAAATCTGTTTCTTGGCAGTCCTTGCATAAACCTGGGAAATGCATACAAAGTGATGGGGCAGAACAAGAGAAATAAACCAGTTAAGTTTCACAAAAAAATGCAATGTTATTAACTTGTGTGATGTTGGCACAAGATGTCATTTTTTCCCATTTAATTTTCTTCTATACTTTCTAATCTATTTCTGCTCCTTCTTATTCTTTATTGCAAGACATAAGCTTTGCTAAAATAAATAGTGGAAAATGTGGAAGGGGAGGGAGCCCAAAAGCTCAAATATACCAATTTTGGTTTCTGTCATTCATGTGAGCCTTAAAATAGGTCAATCCATTCCAGAACCTACTTTAGGAGACTAAACTTGCAGGGTTTTTAATCCCAAACTATATAAAAATCAGACTCTTGGGAAATTTCTTAAACACAAAAGGTAAATTGCACATTTGTATGTTCAGAAAACCTTTACTCCATCACACGCAAACATTATGTATGCAACCCAAGAAATCCACTGAAAGTCTTGTAGTTCCAGGAGGTGTTCTGGTCTGATGAATAAATAACCGTGCAGTTTCTTTTATCTATGCACTGACACTCCCTCAATGTTGAAGCATCTCAAGGATGCTGCATATATTACAAATATCAGAGTTCCATTTCGACAAAAGGTTCCCTACCATTCTGAAATAACCGAACAAAATGATGTATTTAAAATCCTGTTCTCTGTCTCATTGATGAGAACTGCTACTGTTCACCACCTGACAATGCAACACATCTCAGTCTCTCATTAAGAGTATGTCTTGAAAGGGGCGGAAAAAAAAGCAGGCTAATTACATACGAAAGCTTACTTGCTGTCTTTTAGCTGAAGCTTACAGAACACCTACCAGCAGGCACTTTTGGTTGTATTTTAAAACATATGGCTAGTTACTGAGATTTTTTTTTTTTTTTTAAAGTGTGACTTCTGTATCCTCTAATTTTAAAAGCAACAACAATACTCCAGAGTGTCAAATTAAGAAAGTTGAGAGCTTCTCTACAATGATTAACACATTCCTTAAGAGAGTGTCCAAAAGGTGACGATCTCCAGTGATTGATGGGATATTAGGAAAACAGGAGCTCTGGGTGTTTGACTGGAGATCTCTCAGGCAGTGAGACTCCTTTGCAGAAGGGACTCTTTTTGTGAAGCAGAATTGCTTGGTGAGAATGAGACCGTACTTAGTTCCACAAATTGAAAAATAATCATCATAATGAAGTCTCAGAGCCAGCCGCGCTCCTTGGCAAGTGCAATCACCTCTGGGATTACGCAACCACTTACTTCTGCAAGTGTGAGAACTTTCTTTCTCCTTTCTTCCTTTCCATAAGTGAAGCCAAAATGAAATGCAATTCCTTTTGCCAGATGAAGGATTTGATCTTTGCCAATTTGATCAATTATATGTTTAGTGCAAATCACATCTGTCACGTGGAAGGACAAAATACAGCCACTTACAAACCCGTCTGAAGTTGACAGTGGCTTAAGCCAGGAACATCCTGCAAAGATGCTCAGTAATTTATCCAAGGTTAAAAAGAGAAAACACAAACTGACCACATATGAGCATATTTGACTAAAGAAGAATTCTAACCTAAGCACCTCAGTTACTCAGGCACGGTTTAACAAGCAGGTAGGAAGAGAAAAATAGTCCATATCATACAAAAAAAAAAAGGAATAAAAAGCAACGAACCTTGCTTCAAGGTGTTAATATAGCTTGGTATGACATGCCAGAACAGAAGCTGTCCACCTGACAAGTGGAACCAAAATCTAGTATTACACGTCCACAAAGGGATACAGCCACAGTTAGCAAGATGAGCATTTAACTTAAAGAAGTTTATGAAAAAAATAAGAAGAGAAAGAAAAGATATCCAAAGGAAGAAAAAAACATGGACAAATCTAGCAGCACCCAGACGTACTGGTATTTTATTTTTGTTGGAGGGCAAATTTAACAAGTCCAAAAAAAGTTTTCCTCAAAATGCATTTATCACTGTATCTCCAACCTAGAAGATGACGTTACTCTCTTTTTACAGGCTTCTGTCAAGTCAAATGCCTATGATCACACAATTAGGAGAATCACTTCATGTTCTCAGTCCAAACCAGCTATCAAGCTTTTTTTTTCTTTTATTTTTAAGAAAGCTTAGAGACTATGCTTTTAACAGGTAGCTGAAAGAGTAAGAATTTGTAACAAGAAAGCTTCCACAAACAAACTTCTGTTCTGAGAAAGAGCAATGACCTAGACTCCTTGTACTGTTCTCAAATACGTATTTTTAAAGCAAGAGTCTGAAGATTTAACAGATGATGTTATTGCACTACCTGTAAAACACCGATACCAGTGGGAGCATGGAGACGTGCTGAGAAAGAACTGCTGTGTTTATAAGTCACAGGAGATTACACACACCCTTTCCTTGCTAGCCCTGACAGTGTCCATTCCCATAAACTGCCCAAGCCCCGTTTCCACAAATGACAAAGGTTAGATGGGTTTTGAGTATTAGCTTGAAGAGAAATTTTGCAATGGAAGCAATTAACGGATGGTTTAAGATTAGTTTTCTTAAAAGCATCAACACCATATGCAGCAGCCTACCCCATTAACACGCCGGCTTTACAGAGGTTGCTTTCTAGGATTCAGAAAGACTTCAAGTACATCCTTTACTCTTTAAATAACCAGTAAGGTCATTTAGTCACTAAGTCTATTGAACAGCTAAGTATTAAAAAAAAAAAAAAGGCAATGATTCCATTAAATCCATGACGCACTGTGGAGAGAGTTACTCGCCAATTATTAGCACTAGGTAGCTGCACACATAACAAAATTTTTCTCTGCTGGTTATAGATTAGACCAAACTCAACAATAAACTCAAACATTGGAGTCATTCTCTGCTGGCTGAGATCTGATTCCTTCCAGCATATAAGGTGGCTTTGACACACTGCAGCACTAAACCATTCTTTGGGGCAGGTCCTGCCCAACATGTAAGCACCTCCCCGCCCTCCCCTCCACTGGGCATTTACTGAATGACCATTATGTTCTAGGATGCAATTTATTTAAAAACATTTATTTTAGGCAAAATTAAACAGACATTTGAGATTACATAGAAATACAGTTTCCAATTGGATCACATAGCCTTTTCATTAAAAATGCACTCTTGTGTTATTTCAGTATTTTTATATGGATTGACCAAGTATGTAATATTTAACCATGCCACTTGCAGTCAGCAATCATAAAAATCAGTAACGAAAAAGGTTTCTTAAAATGTGCAAATACTATCTTAGTGTTACCATTGATAATAAATGATCACTAAATAGATGCTTATTATGTAAAGCTTTTTAAAGTACAATAAAAATACAAATTCTATTTGTTAAAAAAGGCCATTGCTGTGGCTACTAAACATCCTCATTATACAAATTCCAAAATACTATATGACAAACAAAATTATAAAGACTTTTCTTTATGAAACATAGACTATTCTATCTGTTAGTGATTTTATATATTTTAATAGATATATTTATATATAATACTCTATATGGAGGCTGAACACAGAACAAGAGAGGAAGACTAATACAATGTAGAACATGAAGGCCCTCATTCAGCAAGGTACTGGAGCACATGTCAAACACAGCAAAAGAATTATCCCGTTCATTTCAGTGGACTTCAAAGGTATATGCAGAAGTACTTTGTTGAACAAGGCATAAAGATACACACGTGATGATGAATTTGCAAAATGCATTTTTGGTGTAAACTGTAACCACTAAGGACAAAACCATAAGTATCACAAAAAACCTCTAATGAAAAAGGAAAGAAAATATTTTTTTAAAAAATTCTGAAATTTGTTTTTTTCCCACATCTGTATGTTTATGGGAAAATAAAGTTTTTAAAGTTTTTTGAACAAATGTGGAGTTTGAGCATCGAAACACTAATGATAATAATTTTCTGAGATAGGCTTAAGATGGTATTTTATTGCTTACGCTAAAGATTAACGAAGAGTATGCATAGACAGGTCAGCGTTCAACTCACTAGAAGCTGAAAATTTTGGTGTGTAGTTATTTCTGTAACATGAACAACCAGTGGGTATGAAGGATCTATTAACTTATACTGAGTTCTTGCAGCAAGCTTCAAAATTATATTAAGACATATAACATTTAAAGCAGACAGTGAAAAAAATACTCAACAGAGCCCGACTCACGTGTTGAAAGTAACTTACAGAATTGAGCCCAGTGAATGGGAGTGCCTGCTTACACACAAAATTATGTAACTTCCTAAGTAAATGCAAGACCATAATCCTCATTTTAAGTTATGGTTATCATGTAATGAATCCCAAATCACATACTTTACAGTTCAGCTATAAAATATCAAAACAAAGGGCAGTTACTTTGTCCACTCTGCAATTCAGCAGTTATTCTATGCACATTAAACACTGATTAGCATACTAACAATTTGTTAGTTTCTGAAACGTGAATTAACAACTTAAAAATCTGGTGGATTTTATAAACTAATAGCAACATATATACAGCATAGTAACCTTACATAGTAATGGAAATCAATTACACAGCATCCAGATTTGCCTTTGAAGCATACATTAATGGTTAGTATTTTCTTTTTCACTGCAATCTGAATTTTTTGTACTAGATATTAATCATTTTACTGCTTGAATATTAAATAATGGCTTAAAAACATAATTTCAAAATGCTGACAGGTAAAGTATTATGTAAAAATCATGCCTGCACATCTGCAAACGGAGAGAGGTATGTGTGAGCTTTCTGAAGAACTTCTCCAGGCTTACAGTCATAAAGCATAGTAAACTCGGGCCAAAATGTGAGAGAATGAAACACAATAGTGTAATTTAATTCATATTTCATAAACAAATACAACTTTTTACATTTGTACAGGGAAAGATGGGAACTAAGTGGGATTTTTTACAGAAACAAACCTCACATGAGTTTACATGATAAAAAAAAAGCAATTTTTGGCACATGGATAATATCTGTGAATACATGTTCAGAATTAATAAAAAAACTGCGCGGAAAATTCACATTTAGTTTCTTGGCATCAGCATCTGCTGTCTAGTGGGTCAAGACAAAATACTGTGCCTTCAAGAGTTAATCCCATTTTGAACCCCTCCTGCAATGAAACAAGACATAGTTAATAAAAAGGAAAGTGATTTCTGGAGGATTTAGCTCACTTTCTAAAATCATCTACATTTGAGCTTATCTTTAGGGAGATAAACCATAAGGATACTTCAGAGTGAATTCACAGACAATTACATTATTTGTTCAGCTGATTTTTAATAACTCTCAGTGGTTAACATATAAGGATGTATGTTATACAACAAAAAATACAGTATATATATAAAATGAAATATTATAGAATAAAAATATTGACTATTCATAAACATAGGCTGATAGAAAACCAAACAAGCTTGACTTGCACCATGTTGTTCCTGAGTAAAGTTCAACATGATTTATAAGCAGGAAAGATTAGGGCTCTATGAGCAAAGAGTTTATTATATTTACACTTTGAAGATTCAGACAAGTCACGGACATCGTTACTAACACCATGTGTCTCTACATTCAGTAATCCCTATCTTAGAAGTAGTCCAGTGAAAAGTAGAGTACTCAAGCACATCTCCAAGGTTCATTCTGAATCGCTCCCTGTGCGGTTAAATCAACAGGTGAATGCTTTACAGCCTAATGCCATCTGAGCTTCACTAAAAAGGCAAATGAAATCATACTTGCTCTACTGCAAATGAAGAAACAGTGCAATTCAAAGGCATGTAACTCAGTGAAATAAAATACAATGGTTCTTATAAAGTGCAAAAAAATTTTTTATAGTTCAGACCAAAATTCCACTTTTTACTTGCATTAGTCTCATGAGTAGAAACACAAAAATGGTTATAAGCTAGATGCTAACACACCCTCTATTGAAAAGAAATTCATTCTACAAGTACCTGTGTTTGGTTTACAAAATGTACTTTGCTTGCACCAGTTCTAAAATAACAACTGCACTTTTAATCTGGGGAAAGCACTCTTGTTTTCATTTCTTTTTGCTTTAAAAGAAGCTGAATAATTGTGGCTTGTGCTTCACAAGAAAAGCCACCTTTGAGTCAAGAAAATTTCAGTCTGTTAGGTGAAAGCAATGTAAAACTATACGCAATCTGAGACACGGTCTCTAAATAGAAATGCTATGAGAATATCAACTCCGGTGACAGCTGTCACAATGTTCAGTTCAGTGTTGTCTTAACATACAGTTCATACAGAATGCTGATTGTATGCCAGGAAATAAATAATATGTGCTTTAATGAAGCAAACATCTTGTAAACAAAATAAATCTCTTTGTAAAGCAATCTGTATTAGGATTAGGCATAAACTCAAGCCTTTTCTCATCATGCACAGCAGTACCTTGAGAGCATAGCTTTTGGTTTTAAAAGATAAATCCCAAGTTAAACCAGTTTAATTGCAAACAAATTTAAACCACAGGCTAGTATTTTAGAAGTGTATGAATATTTAATAATCCCACCAGCTACTGCCATCAGAAGAATAATACTAAGAAACAGAGTAAATTTCCTGGCAATAGTTACTAAATGATCTGAGATTTTCCAAGTAAGATTTGAATTTTCCTAAAGGCAGATCCATCCTATAAGATGATGAGCCAGTAGTACTGTGGTGTAAACCTTCTCCAGCTGTGCTGCCCAGTTTGCCTGACCTGGGTGACATGGTGCTGCCAGAGCTCACTGGTGTATTTGACAATTTTTTTTCCCCCCCAAAGGGCTATCAGGAAGA
>NW_010125201.1:92998-99259 GCF_000699245.1 Pterocles gutturalis
CGTTCAATGCAAAAGATACTTCCAGCAAACCATATCTGAAGTTAAACACATCCTGTTATAAACAGACATTGTTCATTTACCCAAAGGGTACTATTAATTGATGTAATTGCAATCAAAGGATGTGCACACATCTTACTGCGCTGATGCTGATCATGTGCCTTTTTAAAATTTTAGTTTTATTGCATACAAAATGATATTTTGTCACTTAGCACTTAGCTGCATTTGCTATGACTTTGCTTTGAACTATTTCTGCTTTCTTGAGGAACAGGGGTCTCCTTGACTTTTCCTTCTGCAACTTCACTCCAGACCACTTTCCTCCTCCTCTTTTAAGCTGTGTTATTTTGCATTTAAAACAATCAAATTTTAATGTATTTGTAATGTGATCAATGTTAATCCATTAAGTGATCGCTGCACTATATGTATCATAATTATATCAAAAGCCTTTTAACTTTGCTACCATAATGAACTATTGTCTGTTCTAAAAAAAAAAAATAGTGATGTGGTTGCCAGGTGCTGTTACCACTTGCATCCCTGAGAACCCAGCTTCTATTACAGCCAGAATTGATACAGAAGTAAGACCTACTACTACAGTGCCAGGAATGGCAGTGCTAACGCATGCATACGTAAAAATAGCATGTCTATAACAGGAACATGACATTTCAATGTTCACCTGTTAAATCACACAAAACCCACCATCATCAAGGGTCAGCTAGTACAGTTACTAGGAGGCTCAAACTTCCACACCAACCACAGGGTCAAAAGCCCCCAACAACATGAAGATGACATCAGGGCAATCTAGGGAGCCACCTGGGCATTCCTCAGATTTCAAAAGAATGTAAAGTCCAGATTTTTTTTCTTCATGAACATTTAAGTTGAGGACAAGAAGCATGTAAGAGTATAAACCAAATGAAGCTGTATTGTTTTGACAAATATTCTCATTAAATTAAATGCAGCCCTCAAAAGGGGGAAAAAAAATTAAATCAGAACATCCTCATCCAGCAGGCTCTTTGGCAAAGTGGTTGCAATCAAATTTCCAAATATCAGGAAAGCACAGACCTCAGATCTCCCACAGCCACAGCCATCTCCATTCCTAATCCCTCAAGTTTTGCAAAATAACTCCAAATTATTAAATATTTTTTGGTATCTCCAGAACTACATACGATATAATAAAAAAAATTCCAATCAGCTGTAGTCAAGCAAGCTGTGGGAAGAGAAGGTTTTAAGAAAAGACTCTCCTGTATGTCCAGACACAGTGACTAATGCAAACAACAGAGTAAGTATCCTATGCTGTACTTCTCAGAGCAACGCTGAACAGCTTCAACTTCACGTCCACTTCCAGGAATATAGTTTATATATACACCTGAACTGCATACGTCCCTCAAGTCTTATTACATGCTCTTCCTGATAGCCCTTTGGGGAGAAAAAAAATTGTCAAATACAAAAATTACAAAATATCAGCTCCTATTGGAAGCTGCTGTATGATTATTATATCTTACAGCATATGCCTGCTTCTGACTCTCCACTCCAAAACCCACCATTTGCAGCTGTAATAATAATGAAGTCAGTTGGAATGACTGAGCCAATTATAAATTATGATTTGCTTTTACCTTTTTTCTAGTAAACTCGATTAATGTGTTAGGCATAATATTTTTTTCATTAAAAATGACATGTATATTCAGCAGTTGGTACACATTACATACTGTATATATAAAAATATGCATCATTAATTTTAATACATGCATTAATACACATTAACTTTAATATAGACATTTCAGCTTCTAATAATGTGTTCTTAGCATAACACACTGCCTGTTCATTAAAAAAATGTGTGCCATAGCTTCCTGGACTTTAAAGGTTCAAGAAACTCTTATCTCCTCATTTGTCCAGAAAATCTCTCAAATCTGCTGATTTTCAGGGAATGCAGAAAAGGCCATTCTCTGATACTGGACAGGAGTGGGAACAGGAAGGGACATAATGCGTGCATCTACATTGTGCCTCGCTTCTGTGTTCATATCCATTCTGTGTTCAGTGTCAAGTCACTTTCTTACTTCCAAGGTGATTTAACTCAAGGACTGAACATCTTATCTAGAAAAATGATGGTATTGTAATAACATATATTATTGGTCTCTTAGGAAAGAAGCAAAGCTTATTTTCACAGAAAAAAAAGGAACCTGAAAACAACCACTCTTCCAAAACTCCCACATTTTTGTGTCTGTGATAAGAAGATGTGAGCTATACCAGTTAAAAACAGTGAACAGTGAACAGTAAAAGAATAAAGAACTTCCATTTTACCAGTAGATAAATTTGCCAAAGTCAACCTAATGCCTCTGAGGTTAACTCATTTATCACTTCATAGTGACTTCCCTCAATGAGCTTAAGTCAGCACAAACCCAATGAACCAATTATAACTTTACACACCTCTGAGAATATAATTCAGAGGGTTGAGCATAACTTATTTTGGATGGAAAGATGTCAAGCCTACTGCCTGCTTCAGGCCATGCAGGAAGAATGGCTTGCAGCTCCTGGAAGCTTTATGATATTAACTACCTTGAGATTTTAATAAATTATAGCAGCTGTTGCTGGTATGATCAATGATCCAGGGCAAATTCCCATTACTGCAAAATTTCTGGGAAAACAAACAGATTCATTTTATTAATGTCCGGACACAGTCAAAATAGAGAGGATGAAAATACGTTTCAGCATAAGGGTGGGGGCAAACAGGAGTCTGGACAGTCATCAGAGAGAGGTCTGAGCTGTAAAAGTCACATGTCAGCACATGTTTGAGTTTTGAGCTCTCCAAAAAGATCAACGGAGATTGGACTGAGAAATGGAACAGAAAGAGCTCAAGTGTGAAATTTGAATCTTCACTAAAGTTTAAACATAACATGTTCCCCCAGAGGTCAGAGAACCTTATTGGATGCAAAGGAAAAACACCCACTATTAAAGTTTGTTCTCCCAACACCTCTTGTGCTGTGCCGCCTTCTCCCACTTCGCTTGCACGTCACCTTTCAATGCACGTCACCTTCCAATGCACGCATATGCTGAGACAGCTTTTCTGCGTGTTTGCTGAGGCATCTGACACAGCTTTACACAAGAATTAGGATAAGAGAGCCTGGCCTGAGCTGCTCCAAGCAGGCTGTCACTGGCTGGCACCATGGCAGCTTCCTTGTCACTCCGAGTGTAGGATAAACACCACTTAATATCCTCTCAGGATAAGTTTGTATTTTGAGCTATTAGACGTGTTTGTAAACAACTTACCTTTGCGTATTTAATGGAACATGTATTTACTGAAACTCAGGCTGGACTTACATAATGTAAAGACAACAGGTCTCTTCACCTTGCATTCCAGAGAAGGAAAGAAGACTACATTTTTCTTTCATGTTTCTTAAAGTTATATTTCCCAGAGCACATTACATATTCTGTGCTTTTATCTTTTGTAGCATCCATTTCACCTTCCTTCTTATAGGCTGCGTATCTAACAACTGATAACTTCTAGCACAGTTATCTTCTGCTCATTTCAAGTTTTTAAATAATTGTTTCCTAATAAAA
The DNA here is from genome assembly GCF_000699245.1 of Pterocles gutturalis. NCBI lineage: Eukaryota > Metazoa > Chordata > Aves > Pterocliformes > Pteroclidae > Pterocles > Pterocles gutturalis. The sequence goes on from NW_010125201.1 coordinate 96,548, forward strand.
ACACATTCACAAATGTGACTGTACTAACACAAAAATCTACGTGATCAAAGGTTTTGCTTAAAACATTTAACTACTAACAATCTGATAATGAAAACTGGAGATTTCACTAGTACACATGGAAAACAAACAGCAATGAAAATGAAGGCTAGTATTATTATAGTATTATTAGCAGGTGATAAGACAGACTAAAGAAAACTAACATCAGCTGTCACTACTTAAAAATTGTAGGCCTCTAAAAATTAAAATGGCCCTGACTTACGGTTGTATATATAAAATATACATCTTAAAATTTTATATATATATATGTACACATAAAAACAACGGACATGAACACATGCACACTTCAATTGTAAATGCTTTAAATACCATTATTAAAATATGATATACCAACCATCGCTGACGCTAGGCACCCAGGAAAGCACAAGATGAGAAAAGAGATATTAGGACAAACATGTTTCAATCTGTAGTTTGCATCAACCACCTAGTAAAATAACTGCACATAGCTTTTGCTTTGGCCAAAGTCAGAATATTTTTTTCCCCACGCCCTGTCAGCTTTACGCTTTTTCTCAAATGGATTATACATGAATAAGTTTCCTGCCTACATAAAGACCCACTAATTATTTTCCAGTGAAAGCGTCAGGGTATACTAGACTGTCTAATTGCAAGACTAGTTTATAAAGCATATTAAAAAGTTGGAAAAATAAAATATGTTGGGAACACCCGACCAATGCAATATTCTTTGCAAAAGGACATACTAATGCCCTAAGGTTTGGGGGTTTTGTTATTGGATGGTTGTCTGCTTTTTGAGGTCAAGAGAGTACAAACAATGGTATGAGTTTTTCATTTTATGACTTCAAAAATATTTGATAAAGATTTCTACTGTTCCATCCACTGATGTTTTATGAGGTGATAACACTTTGCAGCCTCATATGCTAACAATATAAAATTTTTCCAAAATGTTGCCTGTAATATGAACTCTTAGTGTGTGACACTTAGCTATAGTCACAGGATTCTTGCTAGTATCCACACATACTACAGTATACTTTTTCCTAAAATGGGCTACACACAATGGAAACATTGATATATATCCATGTGAGGTGCTAAAAGATTTGCTTTTTGTGCTAAAGGGCTTGGTAATAACAATATAGCATTCACTAAACACAAGCGTTTGTAACAGAATTGCAAAGAGGCCAATTTTGGCTTTTACTCCTATTTGAAATTACGTGGGCCAGAGTACAGGTAAGCTATAATCTAAATTTCTTACTTCTGAGTGAGCAGAGTTTGCAAGTGGCACCATCCTACACTGACACAGAAAATGAAATTTCAAAATGAACAAGGATTCAAAAATTTTCTTTAGGTAAACAATAATTAAATCTTATTTCAGCCATTTTGAAATGTTTCTGCTGCTCCCCAGTCAGAAGAGAGGAACTGAAGAAACCTGAGAGGTAACTTGTGGAATTTGTGGGCTACTGAGATACAAGAGGGCTGGAAGCCCTGGGAACACTTTCTGCTGAGGAGCCAGGATCCTAGAAACTCAAGTTCCCAGTATTTTCAGCCTTCTGTTTTGCTGCCAAGCTGCTGAAAAAAAAACAGATAAGCAAGCTGACAAGGAAGTAGCAGTTTGGAAAGTCTGACTGAAGAGAGTGATTTATTCCAAAACTTGAAGGCTTTCTCCTAGAATTGCTTCAAAATTGGGTCAATAACTGGACAGACAGTATTGAATGTTACAGAATCAACAAACATTTTCTGATAAAAACCCATCCATTCAGAATTCCTGAATCAACTCTTGATAGTTTGTCTCAGAGTGCTTTAGTCAAATACAGCAGAAAATTGCCATGGCCCCTTAAGCATGTACGTTGCCTACACAAATGCTATGAAAACTCAGACTAATGTCACCAAGGGAAAGATCAGGGTATGGTGGGATGGAGGTGACTGCTTGAACTGAACAGTAATAAGATCAGTGTATCTGTAAGGCTTGCACCTCAGCTCTTTTTTTTCAGCTCACTCAGTCCCTTCCCAGTCAGGAGTAACAGTATCCATCATTTCAATTACACTGCTGAGAAACCCTAAATTAGTGTAGGTGTCTTTATTAATACCATGGGCTAATATTTGTAAGGCTCTTCAGGCAAATTCAACTCAAAGACCACGAGGCATACTTACAAAAGGAACAGTTAGAAATAGTTTTTTTTTCTATGTATTTGTGTGTGCAATCTGGAATACATTTTCAGAATAATGTAGACATATATTTCAAGAATAGTCACACAGCCATAGGAAAGTGCATAATAACTCAACAGTTACCTGCATCTCATCTAGTTTGGACTGAATGTCTGGAGGGAAATCTCCTGCTCCGCAGCTAAAAGGGTCAAAAGGTTCTGCTCCAAAAAGGTCTCTCTCTGGAACAACAGAAAAGTGAGTCACTGAGAGGAAAGGTATAGGCTATGACAACAGCACTTTGAAAAAGTCAGCTTATGTCTCCTTACAAGCTGAATAATAGCATCTCTAGATATGCAACTGATTAACCACAACTTTTAACATCCAAATTTGAAAGCCAGGTCTCCATTTGTTTTCTGAAGTTTAATACTGAAATATTTTTCCAAGAATACCATCAACTTCTGCTTAAGCCTGTATTTGGCTTTCATTAACACTTGTGCCTTTCTAGAGGGATTTTAGGGATATGAAGAGAAGTTCCAGTTTGAACAGGGCATCTCCTGC